>NC_053492.1:106498896-106747328 GCF_905171775.1 Rana temporaria
CCGGCCGCAGAAAAGAGGGGGGGACAGAGTGCGCCCCCCCCCCTCTCCTGAACCGCACCAGGCCACATGCCCTCAACATGGGGAGGATGTCCCCATGTTGATGGGGACAAGGGCCTCATCCCCACAACCCTTGCCCGGTGGTTGTGGGGGTTTGCGGGGGGCTTATCAGAATCTGGAAGACCCCTTTAACAAAGGGGACCCCCAGATCCTGGCCCCCCCCCTATGTGAAATGGTAATGGGGTACATTGTACCTCTACCATTTCACCCCAAAAAAAATGTCAAAGTGTTAAAAATGACAGTAGCCGGTTTTTGACAAATCTTTTAATAAAATCTTCTTTTCTTCTTTCCTTCGGGTTTCTTCCGCTGCTTCTTTCTTGGGTCTTCTCGTCCACATCTTGCCCGACGTCTTCTTCTATCTTCTCCGTCCGTCCTTCAGCCTTCTGGTCCCGCATCTTGCCCGACGTCTTCTTCTCCGTCCGTCCGCCAGCCTCCTCGTCCGCATCTTGTGTCTTCTCCGGTCTTCTTCTCGGTCCGCCAGCCTTCTCGTCCCCATCTTTTTCTTCCCCGGACTCAGCGTTTGAATTTGATTTGGCCGCCGTGTTCCCGCTCCTGGGACCCGCCCCCCTCTGACGCCACAAGTAAACTCCTTAGAAGGTCATGTGCGTCAGAGGGGGGCGGGGTCACAGAGCGTCACACAGCGGGGGAATTCAATTTCAATCGCGCCGCCCGGAGAAGAAGATGCCGCAGCTTCCAATTGAAGTTCCCGCCGTGTCACACTCATGTGACCCCGCCCCCCTCTGACGCACATATGCCACACGCGGACTTTCATATGAGTTTACTTGTGGCGTCAGAGGGGGGCGGGTCCCAGGAGCGGGAACACGGCGGCCAAATCAAATTCAAACGCTGAGTCCGGGGAAGAAAAAGATGGGGACGAGAAGGCTGGCGGACCGAGAAGAAGACCGGAGAAGACACAAGATGCGGACGAGGAGGCTGGCGGACGGACGGAGAAGAAGACGTCGGGCAAGATGCGGGACCAGAAGGCTGAAGGACGGACGAAGAAGATAGAAGAAGACGTCGGGCAAGATGTGGACGAGAAGACCCAAGAAAGAAGCAGCGGAAGAAACCCGAAGGAAAGAAGAAAAGAAGATTTTATTAAAAGATTTGTCAAAAACCGGCTACTGTCATTTTTAACACTTTGACATTTTTTTTGGGGTGAAATGGTAGAGGTACAATGTACCCCATTACCATTTCACAAAGGGGGGGGCAGGATCTGGGGGTCCCCTTTGTTAAAGGGGTCTTCCAGATTCTGATAAGCCCCCCGCCCGCAGACCCCCACAACCACCGGGCAAGGGTTGTGGGGATGAGGCCCTTGTCCCCATCAACATGGGGACATCCTCCCCATGTTGAGGGCATGTGGCCTGGTGCGGTTCAGGAGAGGGGGGGGGCCGCACTCTGTCCCTCCCTCTTTTCTGCGGCCGGCCAGGTCAACGTGCTCGGATAACGGTCTGGTGTGGATATTTGGGGGGACCCCACGCCATTTTTTGGGGGGGTTTTTACGGCGGGGGTTCCCCTTAATATCCATTCCAGACCTGAAGGGCCTGGTAATTTAATTTGGAGGGACCCCCTTTTTTTTTTTTTTTTTTTTTAATGAGCAATGACTGTATTCTTTATAGCCATGAGTACTTTAAACTTCCTTTTTTTTGTTTCACTTCAGAAATGACATCTTGTACAGGGACAGTTCTAAGCACGGGAAACATGCGTGTACCCCCCCTCCCCCCCTGTATGAAATTTAAAGGAATATTTCACTTTTATTATTTCACTTTAACCACTTCCATACCGCGCCTATTCTGGCACTTCTCTCCTTCATGTAAAAATTATATTTTGTTCCTGGGAAATTAATCAGGACCCCCAAACATTATATATAATTTTTTAGCAGACACCCTAGGGAATAAAGTTAGCGGTCATTTTTTATTTGATTTCCAACGGTATTTGCGCAATAATTTTTCAAACGCCTTTTTTTTGGCCCAAAAAAAAAACACGGTTCATGAATTTAAAAAAAAAAAAACAGTAAAGTTAGCCCAATTTTTATGGATAATGTTAAAGATGATGTTACACCGAGTAAATAGATACCTAACTTGTCACGCTTTAATATTGTACACACTCATGGAATGGCGCCAAACTTCGGGACATAAAAATATCCATAGACGATGCTTGTTTTTTTTTTTACAGGTGACCAGTTCAGAGTTACAGAGGAGGTCTAGGGCTAGAATTATTGCTCTCGCTCTAACGCACGCGTCAATACCTCACATGTGTGGTTTGAATGGTGTTTACATATGTGGGCGGGACTTACATGCATATTTGCTTCTGAGTGCGAGCTTCTAGGGACAGGGGCGTTATTTTTTTTTATTTTTTTTACCTCATATTTTTATTCTTGCACTTTTTTGACACTTTTTTTGATTTTGGATCACTTTTCTTCCTATTACAAGGAATGTAAACATCCCTTGTAATAGGACTAGTGTGTGACAGGTCCTCTTTATGGAGAGAGGCGGGGTCAATAAGGCTGGAAAGCATGGTATTGAAAAAAAAAAAAAAAGTTCTCATGCTTTCAGCTGCAATCATGTTCGTTCAGCACAGTGGTGTAGTGTATAGCACTTTGACCTAGCAGCAAAAGAGTCGTTGGTTCGAATCCCGCCCGTGACAGCATCTGCATAGAGTTTGCATGTTCTCCCTGTGCCTGCGTGGGTTTCCTTCCACAATATAAAAACACGCTGTAAATCGGATCCGGTCTAAATAAGCCCTAATATGCAGTAGTATATTTAGGTTTTGTTCTGCCCTAGGCCTGACTACATATCTGCACCTCCTAATAGAAAAATGACCCACCCCTTCCTGTCAAAGCCACACCCTGTTTTTGTATGACCCGCCCAGGAATTTTCAGGGGACCCACACACTAGTTCTGGGGGGGCACTGGATTCCCTTAACCACTTCCATACCAGGCACTTACGCACCTTCCCGCCCAAGCCAATTTTCAGCTTTCAACACTGTCGCACTTTGAATGGCAATTGCGCGGTCATACAACACTGTACCCAAACAAAATTGGCGTCCTTTTTCCCCCACAAATAGAGCTTTCTTTTGTTGTTATTTGATCACCTCTGCGATTTTTTTTTTTGCGCAACAACTAAAAAAAGACTGCAAATTTTGAAACAAAAAAACGTTTTTATTTTTTTAGGTAAATAAGTTTTTCTCTTTCAATTACGGGCACTGATATGGCGGCACTGATGGGCACCGATGAGATGGCACTGATGGACATCGATGAGGTAGTACTGACGGGCACAGATGAGGTGGCATTGATTGGCGGCGCTGCTATGCGGCACTGATGGGCACTCATAGGCGGCACTGATGGGCACTCATGGGCGGCACAGATGGGCACTCATGGGCGGCACTTATGGGTGGCACTGATGGATACTTATGGGCGGCACTTATGGGTGGCACTGATGGATACTTATGGGTGGCACAGGTGGGCACTGATAGGTGGGCACTGTGCATGGATGGGCACTGTGGGGTGGCACTGATGGACACTGTGGGGTGGCACTGATGGACACTGTGGGGTGGCACTGATTTTCCCAGGTTGCCAGTCAGTGCCCATTTGTGGGCACTGATTGGCATCTTTTGTCTTTTTTTTAATGCTTTTTGTTTTTTTTTTCAATATTTTTTTTTTTTGCACACCCTGGTGGTCCAGGGTGGGCATCCCTGGTGGTCCAGTGTGGTGATCCGAGGGGGGGCTGCGCTGATAAACAATCAGCGCGAACGCCGCCTGTCAGGAGAGCCTACTGCCCCCACAGGCGCGCGCGGCATGAAATCCTGCAGGACGTCCTGTCAGGATTGTGTAACCACTTCCCGGACGTAAATCGGCCATAGGCTGGGCGGGAAGTGGTTAATTTGCATAGTTTTTCTCTCACTTCCTGGTTGGCTATGGGGCAGGAAGTGAAGGCAAATCTCCCCAATTGGACACAGATAATACAAAATAAACTGACAGGGCCTATAACCCTCCCTCACTCTATCCAAAATTAAAGAAAATAAAACTTGTTGATTATAGTTCTTGTCAGGGGCGGACTGAGCATTGAGTCACTCGGGCACTGCCCGAGGGCCCCATGCCACTAGGGGGCCCCATCCGGGTTGCCAGGCTCAGTAAAACCAGGGACAGTATGTAAAAATCTGTGTTTTTTTTTAGATCTGTCCCTGATATGTCCGAAAATGACATGCTTTTAATGTGAATATCCCAAGATTTTAGCTGCCCGCCTCTGCACTACCTCCTGGCGTGGTGGTCATCTGTAAGCCAGAGGGCCCCATAATCTTCTATTGCCCAGGGGCCCCATGAGTTGTCCGCCCCTGGTTCTAGTTTAAGCACAAATTTCATAGAGTTTTATTGAGAGCCCTAAGAAAATATAACCATGCCAATAGGCCAGGATACAGCGTTGCTAATATGTAGGAATGTGTGTGTTAGAGCACCCCACCCAATGTTAACTAAAAAATTATTAATTTGCAAATAAGTATTATCTGCTAATTTTTTTGGGGATGTCTGCACCCCTGATAGTGACAACATTTGTGAGGTGTCTTCACCCTTTCTAATTCATTCACTTCCTGTCACATAGCCAAACAGGAAGTGAGGGTAAAACCTTACTAATATCTTTTCTTGGGGACACAGAGATCAATCTAAATAGTTTCCCATTATGTAAATTGCACTCTAGCATTTTGCTGTGTACACCCCAAATTATTAGGGATCTTGGACTTTGGGGTCCATTTACTAAAGGCAAATCCACTTTGCACTACAAGTGCAAAGCAAGGAAGAAAGAAAACAAAACAACTTTGCTTCTACGGGATTGGATGTTAAAACCATCAGTGCTTCCTCTCTGATTTTCAGCAACTATGCTTGTACTGCAGAGTGGCTTTGCCTTTACTAAACCCCAAACTAAATAATCATTTGGGGCAGGGATCCTCAAACTACGGCCCTCCAGCTGTTGTAGAACTACACATCCCATGAGGCCTTGTAATGCACTGACATTCACAGACATGACTAGGCATGATGGGAATTGTAGTTCCTGAACAACTGGAGAGCCGTAGTTTGAAGACCCATGATTTGGGGTGTACACAGCAGTGCTGGAGTGCAATTTGCTTAATGGGGACACTAGTTAGATTGACCTGTGTCCCCAAGAAATTACACTGGTAGGGTTTTAACCTCACTTCCTGTTCAGCTGTGTGACAGGAAGTGAAGCCAATTTTAAGAAAAGGGACACAAAGCTCAACACAAAAATAAAAAAACACAAAGCAGGGGTTCTAACACTCACTTGGCTTCCCTCAAACACCCACAATTTGAATAGGATTGCCTTGCGCTAGATTTAAGCACAGTGCTGTAAATCAGCACGTCAAGCCTGTCCACCAATAGCAAACCCCCCCCCCCCCACAGGCCATGTTTGCAGGTTTTCCTTCATCTTGCACATGTGCTTTAAAATACAGTCTGGACAGCAATTCTTGATAAGAGAAATCCACAAAACATGTCCTGTCGGGGGTACTTGAGGGCTGAAGAACACTGCAGAAAAAATTAAATACTTACCAGTTTTGTCTTTAAAGTCATGGAGAATAAACATGGCAAACATTTCATGATTACACACCAGGAAAGAAGCTTAGACACACATAATTTGTTAGGCCCAAACCGATTTCAGCTGCAGCTGTCAACATATGTAGCATGAAAAAGTAACAAAAGACAAACTTAACAATTTTAAAGTAATTTTTATTGGTCAACAAAACAAGGAAAGCAAAAAAAGACAAACAAACAAACACAAACAAAAATACATTTCAAAATTCTAAATAACCATAGCTTCACACATTTTTCATAAAATAAGGCCACATAGACAAATACATCAAAGTGAACATCATTTAAAAATAAACCAAAACCATTGGCAAAATAAAACAAAACCCATGCAACAAACCACATTTGTGTTTAGCAACAGCATTTCTGCCAGCCTGCCCCTTCTGAGGGCAGCTGAGAACTGATCGATCCAAGCTTTTTATAACAGTGCTAGTAATGAAGCAATTGAAATCACATGAACAAATTGCAGTCTCTAGTTTGGGTGAGCTTGTAATTGGGCACACCTGCAATTAACCCAAACCACGCTCTATGAGCATCCAAGGAGTGTTTTTCACCTTTTAAAAAGAAAGGATATTTTTTTTCTAAGTGTTTGAGCATGCTCAGTTCATCACACATGTAGGAACCAAGCTGCAATGGAATGAGAGCTTTTTTTTTTTTGTTTCCCCTGATCTGATGCTTTCCAGCCTGAAGGGGAGGTGTTAAAGACAGAAGTAAACACGCACATTTAATAATCTATTTGTGGGAAAAAAAAGGTTGCCAATTTTGTTTGGGAGCCACGTCGCACGACTGCGCAATTGTCAGTTAAAGCGACGCCGTGCCGAATCACAAAAACTTGCCCGGTCATTGACCAGAAATATGGTCCGGGCTCAAGTGGTTAAAAATTACCAAAACACAAAAGTGAGCCCAATTTTTGGGGATAATGTGAAAGATGATGTTACACTGAGTAAATGGATACCTTACATGTCACGCTTTACTATTGGAAACACTCCTGCAATGGGGCCAAAATGAATTCCGTGAATATCCCCATAGGCGACCTTTTTATTTTTTTTCCAGGTTACCAGTTTATAGTTACAAAGAAGGTCTAGTGGTAAAAGTATTGCTCTCGCTCTAACGCACGCGTCAATACCTCACATGTGTGGTTTGAACGATGTTTATATATGTGGGCGGGACTTGCGTAATGCCGTCTGAGCAGTGGGCATGGACTTATATAGGGCAATGCCACCATGTGACCTCAACCCATGTGACATCACATTCCCATCATGCCCATGGAATGTGATGTCACATGGGTTGAGGTCACATGGTGGCATTACCCTATATAAGTCCATGCCCGCCGCTGACACGGCATGTCAGCGCGGAACCTCGTCGTGTCAACATCCAATGGAAGAGAAGGAAGAAGACAGCGGAGACAAGCCCTGTGCTCCCGGAGGAGACAGGCAGAAGAAGGAAGAGAGAAGAAAGAAGACGGAAGAAAGCCCTGGCTCCGCGGGGGAGCCAGGCAGAAGAGGGAGCAGAGAAAAGACCGGGGAGTTGGCGCACCCCCGGCAGAAGACCAGGAAGACCGGAACCCTGGCGGAAGGCACCGGAAAGGCCGGGGGATAGGCGCCATCCCCCTGCAGAAGACCCCGAAGTCCGGATGCCCCTCCCTAATGAAAAAGAGCTTAAATGGGGTGGGGGCATCCGGCGGAAGGCTCCGGAGAGGACCGAGGGATGGCGCCCTCCCCCGGCAGAAATCACCGAACCCAGGGTCTCGGCGGAAGATCGGGAGAGAAGAGTTCCCCTTCAGGGCTGAAAACAGCTCGGAGATTCCCGTGCGCCGCGTCACGCAGCGCATTCACGGGTACGCCGCTTGGTATTTACCAAGATTTTCACGGCGTACTGACAAGGCGCACGGGAATCCCTGACTTTTCTCTCTGCGCATGCCCAGTATGCAAATGAACCTCCCGAGGTTCAGGCGCACTGTGCAAGCGTACGGGGATCTGTTTTCAAAAAACACTTTCCCTTTCAATTCGGCCCGCCAAACACTTCAAAACACATGTCACTTCACTTCCCCTGCATCCCCCCACCTCCCCCCCTAATAAACTCCCGCCCGAACCCCCGCAATTTACAGTTTAATGTGCCGTGCGCCAGGTCTGTACTGGTGCACAATGCACCCTCTCCTGGGCGCACGGAGCACATTAGTAACTAGGGAAATACACTGCACTAGCAGCGTATTTCTTTAGTAAATGGCCAAACGGCTGCTACTCCTGCTTTTACTCCATGAGTCATGGAGTAAAGGCTTGGTAAATCAGCCCCATGGTGTCATGCAGAGTCCCTCAGGGATCACCCTTGTCACCTGTACCATTCAATATCTATCTCCGCCCTCTTTCCAAATCATCAGTAACCAGAAGTTACTCTACCATTCCTACGCGGATGACACCCAACTCTTTTTCCGCATCAGCAACAAAAAGGATCATTATCTCGGACTAGAGAAATGTCTTACTTTGATAGAAAATTGGATGACAAAGAGTTACCTTAAACTCAATGGCTCAAAAACAGAACTTCTTCTGTTCCACGCCAACCGAAAGAGACTTCCCGCAACAACATGGACACCCCCACCCATTCTGGGACAAACCATCGTCCCAAGCACCAAAGTCAAAAGTCTTGGAGTCACTTTTGACTCCAACATGACAATGGATGCACAAATAAGTTCAGTAGTCAGCGGATCCCACCATCTGCTGCGCCTGCTACGTAGACTCATTCCCTTTATCCCGAAAGAAGACACTGCAGTCATGGTGGGAACAATAATTAACTCCAGACTTGACTATGAAAACGCCCTTTACATCGGACTCCCAAAGTACCAAATCGCTCATCTACAAGTCGTTCAAAATACGGCGGCACCACTTGTGACGGGGAAAAAACCCTGAGAATCAATCTCGCCCTCCCTGAGATCCCTTCACTGGTTGCCAGTAAAATACAGAATTACGTTTAAGTCACTTTGTCTGATGCATTAGTGTGTTCAAGGAAGTGCTCCCCAATATCTATTTGAAAAATTAAAATGCCACAACACCCATCGCGTTCTCCGTTCCACCAACCAAAAACTACTGCACATACCCAAGGCCAAATACAAGTCCAAAGGAGAACGAAGATTTGCAGTCCAAGGACCTAGACTGTGGAACGCACTTTCAACTAGGGATTAGCTTCGAGTTCGAGTCGAACTCATGATCGGCTCGAACATTGCCTGTTCGGCGAACAACGAACAATTGGGGGTGTTCACGGCAAATTCGAAAAGCCGCGGAACACCCTGTTAAAGTCTATGTGAGAAATCTAAAGTGCTAATTTTAAAGGCTAATATGCAACTTATTGTCCTAAAAAGTGTTTGGGGACCTGGGTCCTGTCCCAGGGGACATGTATCAATGCAAAAAAAAGTTTTAAAAACGTCAGTTTTTTCGGGAGCAGTGAATTTAATAATGCTAAAAGTGAAACAATAAAAGTGAAATATTACTTTAACCACTTGACACCCGCCCGCCGTCAAATGACGGCAGGCGGAATGCTCTATTGTTCTGACAGGACGTCATATGACGTCCTGTCATTTAAAGCCTCTAGGGCGCGCGCACCCGTCACATCACTGGGAACACAGTGCGCGTGCCCGGCGGCTGCCGGGCACCTGCGATTGCCCAGTAACTGAGCAGGGACGTGGAGCTCTGTGTGTAAACACAGAGCTCCACGTCCTGTCAGTGAGAGAGGAGACCGATCTGTGTCCCTCGGTCACCTCCCCCAGTCACCCCCCTCCACACACAGTTAGAACACACCCAGGATACACATTTAACCCCTTCCCCGCCCCCTAGTGGTTAACCCCTTCCCTGCCAGTCACATTTATACAGTAATCAATGCATATTTATAGCACTGTTCACTGTATAAATGTGAATGGTCCCAAAAATGTGTCCGCTATAATGTCGCAGTCCCGAAAAAAACACAGATCGCCGCCATTTCTAGTAAAAAATAAATAAAAAATAAATCATTATGTCCCCTATTTTGTAGGCAATAATAACTTTTGCGCAAACTAGGTTATTGCAAATTTTTTTTTTTACCAAAAATATGTCGAATAATACGTATCGGCCTAAACTGAGAATTTTTTTTTTTTTTAAATGGGATATTTATTATAGCAAAAAGTAAAAAATATTGTGTTTTTTTTTCAAAATTGACGCTTTTTTTTGTTTATAGCCCAAAAAATAAAAACCGCACAGGCGATTAAATACCACCAAAAGAAAGCTCTATTTGTGGGGAAAAAAAGGACGTCAATTTTGTTTGGGAGCACGGCCGCGCAATTGTCAGTTAAAGTGACGCAGTGCCGGGAAGCTAAAATCTTGTCTGGGCAGGAAGGGGGTGTATGTGCACAGTAGGCAAGTGGTTAAATTTCGTACCATGGGGGGGGTGTAAAGTTAGCATGTGAAATAGCGCATGTTTCCCGTACATAGAACTGTCCCTGCACAAAGTGTCATTTCTGAAAGGAAAAAATGTATTTTAAAACCGGACTTGCGGCTATAATGAATTGTCGGCTCTAGCAATTCAGAGCGAATTCATTCATAAAAAAAATATAAAAATAGCCCGGGGGTCCCCCCAAATTCCATTACCAGGCCCTTTAGGTCTGGAATGGATATTAAGGGGAACCCCGCCGTCAATTTAAAAAAAAAATGGCGTGGGGTTCCCCCCTAATATCTATTCGAGACCCTTCAGGTCTGGTGTGGATTTTAAGGGGAACTCCACCCCAAATTTAAAAAAAAAATGGCGTGGAGTTCCCCCAAAAATTCACACCAGACCCCATATCCGAGCACGTTAACCTGACCGGCTGCAGAAAAGAGGGGGGGATTATAGAATTTTTTTTTTACGTTTTTCAGAACCCGAAAAATGCTCTGAAGCCCACACACAATCGTTTTAAATTACATTTTTAAAAAACGTTGCTTTTTACAACTCGAAAAATGATTGTGTGTAAGCGGCATTACTGCGAAGAAACCTTTCCATATTTGGAGATGAAATCTCTTTTCCTCTAGACGTAAAGAGTGCCCCCTTGTCCTCAGTGTTGACCGTAAAGTGAATAACTATATGGACCCCTTATATATTTATACATGTGGATCATATCCCCCCTAATTCTTCTCTTTTCCAGAGTTAATAAATTCAGTTCCTCTAATCTTTCCTCATAGCTGAGCTCCTCCATGCCTCTTATCAGTTTGGTTGCCCTTCTCTGCACTTTCTCCAGTTCTCGGATATCCTTTTTGAGAACTGGGGCCCAAAACTGAACTGCATATTCCAGATGAGGTCTTACTAATGATTCATACAGGGGCAAAATGATATCTCTCTCTGGAGTCCATACCTCTCTTAATACAAGAAAGGACTTTGCTCACTTTGGAAACCGCAGCTTGGCATTGCATGCTATTATTGAGCTTATGATCTACTACTAATCAACATTAAACCTCATCTGCCACTTAGTCGCCCAATTAGACAGAGCATTGAGGTTGGCTTGTGAATTGGAGACATCCTGTAAAGACGTTATTCCACTGCATAGCTTGGTGTCATCTGCAAAGACAGAAATGTTACTTTTGATCCCAGACCCAATATCATTTATAAAGATATTAAAAAGTAAGGGTCCCAGCACTGAACCTTGGGGTAAACCACTGATAACCTTTCACCATTCAGAGTAATGCCGCGTACACACCATCACTTTATGTGATGAAAAAAAACAACGTTTTGAAAAAACGTCAATTAAAATGACCGTGTGTGGGGGAAAACGTTGTTTTATGTCTTGTGAAAAACGAAAAAAAAAATTGAAGCATGCTTCAATTTTTTGTGTCGTTTTTCAAAACATTGTTTTTTGTGTCAATTAAAATCATAGTGTGTGGGCAAAACAACGTTTAAAACAAAGTTTTTAAACCCGCGCATGCTCAGAAGCAAGTTATGAAGCTAGCTTCAATGGAAAAGAGTGCTGAACGTAACCTCGCTTTGCTAGAGCATTTTGAAAAAACGATGGTGTGTAGGCAACATCGTTTTTGAAAACGAAGTTTCAAAAACTTTTTGTTTTATTTCATGATTTAAAACGTCGTTTTTTTTCATCACATAAAGTGATGATGTGTACGCGGCATAAGAATCATTAACCACAACTCTCTCAATTCTGTCTTTTAGCCAGTTTTCTATCCATTTATAAACTAATATATATAATACTGTAGACTTTACCTTACACATGAGCCGTGTGTGCGGAACTGTATCAAACGCTTTTTCAAAATCCAAGTATACCACGTCCACTGCCACCCCTCTGTCCAGGGTTTTACTTACCGCTTCATAAAAGGAAATCAGGTTTGTCTGACAATTTCTGTCTTTCATGAATCCATGCTGTCTGTTGCTTAAATAGTTCTTTTTCCAGCAAGAACTCATATATGTGGTCTTTTATTAATCTCTCCAGTATCTTCCCAGATATAGAAGTTAAACTAATATGTCTATAGTTACTTGGTAAAGACTTTGTTCCCTTTTTAAATATGGGCACCACATTGGCCCTGCGCCAATCCAGTGGTACTATTCCTGTCATTAAGAGTCCCTAAAAATTAGATACAGTGGCTTTGAAATTACAGAGCTCAATTCTTTTAGGATCCGTGGGTGGATGCCATCTGGTCCAGGTGCTTTATCCACCTTTATTCTGTCTAAATATTTCTGGACCATATCACTTTTGAGCCATTGTGTATCATTTGGGGCTTTGTCACCACCACCCCCATTATGGACATGAGCTCCCCGATGCTCCTTTGTATACACAGAGCTGAAGAAAGCATTTAATAAATTTGCCTTCTCTTTGTCCCCAGTCACCCACTCTAGATTATTTTGTAAAGGGCCTACATGCTCAGACCTGACCTTTTTACTATTAATATATTTAAAGAATTTCTTGGGGTTTGTCCTACTATCTTTTGCAATCTGTCGTTCGTTTTGAATTTTTGCATCCTTGATTTCCTTTTTACATCTCCTCCTTTTTACATATCATCTGTTGTTGATGGTTTTGTCTTTTTTTTCTTGTTTTGTTTTAACATTTTGCTAAGCTAAAAAAAAATGTAAATCAGTACTGCTTGGACCTTGAAGAAGGGGACATACCCCAAAAGCTTGTCCTGAAAAATTGTATGTTAGTGCAAATAAAAAAGTATCACGGACAGTACTCAATTTTCTCTGTCACAATTGCACTAATACGGCTTCAATCACGTCAAGTATAACCTTTCCTTAAAAGGAGTCTGCTAGTGTTCTGAGATGTGTATCTCTGTCTTCTTGGTCAGTGGCGTCACTATGGGGGGGGTGACACCTGCCACCTGCCAGAGGGGTGATAATGGGGCCACCGCTACACAGTGCACTATATTGCTTGCACTTGCAGAGCTGCAGCAAAGCGGTGCAAGCAGTACACACAGCCGTGTGGGGGAGGTTGCCTATAAGGCCGAGTACTCACGGCAGGACATGTCCGATGAAAACGGTCTGCAGACCGTTTCCATCGGACATGTCTGGCCGGGGACTGCCCGGGGACTTCTGTTCGATGGCTATACACACCATCGAACAGAAGCCCGCGCGTAAACATTACGCGGGGCGTGTCCGCGGTGTCGCCGCGTCGATGACGCGGTGTCGCCGCGACAATGACGCGGCGACGTGGGCGGGCCGCCTTAAAAATGCTTCCACGCATGCGTCGAAGTCATTCGACGCATGCGAGGGATGCGGGCGGCAGGACATGTACGGTAGGTCTGTACAGACGACCGTACATGTCCGGGCGGACAGGTTTCCAGCGGACTGTTTTAAAACAAGTCCGGGAAACAGTTGTCCGCTGGAAACCTGTCCGATCCGTCCCAAAATGGTCCGCTCGGGCCAACACACGGCCAAACATGTCTGCTGAAACTGGTCTGCGGACCAGTTTCAGCAGACATGTTTGGTCGTGAGTACGGGGCCTTACATGAAGTGGAGTAAACCTTCCTGAGCTCAAGCGGTTAAAGTGGTTGTAAACCTGTACATATATTTAGTGAAATCCTCCTACATAGGTTGTACCTGTTTATCTGCAAACTTCTCTTCTCTACATCCGTTCAAAGTCCAGAATTGATAAAGTCTGAGCTGTCAGCAAAAAAGGAGAGGAGAGCTGAAATTACACACTTTCACACGTAATTCAGCTCTCCTCCCCAAAAGGGGAGGAGAGCTGAATTACGCAGAGCTCAGTAAGGAGATCTCTGAGAGCTGATTGAAGGGAAGGGACACACCCGCCTTTACACAGCACACAGGAACAGGGCTGAGGCTGTCACTCACATGGAGGTCCCTCCCCTGTCACCATTTTTCTTTTGGTGTCAGGAAAACTTGTCAGAGGTGAATCATGCTGATAGCATATATGTGTGCACAGTATATAGCATTAGGGCGTGCATCCTAAAGCTCAAACATGCGTGTGTGTGAGTGTCTACATATATATGACCCCATTACATTGTTTTCTCCCTGCTGCCCCAGTAAAAGAAAATTGCGTAAACATTTCTATTATGGCAGAGCAGGTAAAAGGGAGATGTTTTCCATCTTCCTGCCAGCATGCAGAGCGATAAATACTAATGCACATGGGGTGATTGGGGTGTGCCCAGGCACACCCTGTGCGCATGCCTATGGCAGGGAACTTAACAGCAGACAGAAAGACACACATAGGTAGATTCAGGTACAATGGCGTTAATTTAGGGCGGCGTAGCGTAGCCTGTTTAGGCTACGCCGCCGTAAATTAGCTAGGCTAGTAATGATTCTCAATATACTTACCTGCTAATTTACGGCGGCGTAGCCTAAAACGAGCGGGCGTAAGGGCGCCTAATTCAAATGGGTTGGGGGGGGCGTGTTTCATGGCAATGAGGCTTGACCTCACGTTTTTGACGTTTTTTGTCACTGCGCATGCGCCGGGCGACTACATTTCCCAGTGTGCATTGCGGCTAAGTACGCCGTACGGGCCTATTGATTTAGACGTGGGCGTAAACGATGTAATTCCAGAATCGGCGTATCCCCTCATTTACATAATCTACGCCGGCCGCAATGGAAGCGCCACCTAGCGGCCATCAGAAAAATTGCAGTCTAAGATAGGACGGCGCAAGCGTATCTCTGTTTGAGCATACGCTTAAACATACGGCGGCGTAGATTCTGAGTTAGGCCGGCTTATCTACTGATAAGTCGGCCTAACTCTACCTGAATCTACCTATTAGTGCTCTGGATTAAGACAAGTACACACTATAGAGGGCTATGCTTTGCTCATATTTCATGTCTGAGGTTTACAACTACTTTAATGTATTTTGAATTGAAGGTTTGAATAGAGTAGGAAATAGTTAAATGTTTTTCATTTGGGTGTCTTTCTAGGATGATTAAAGCGGGGTTCACCCAAAAACAAATTCTAACATTACATTAAGCTCCATTCTGACATTGACTGTATGCTGATTTTTTTATTTTTTTTTGCCGTACATACCGTTATATCTTTATTCCCCCCCCCCCCCCCGGCTTCCGGGTATGAATCCCGCGGGAGTGGGCGTTCCTTATGCACAGGTAAATTGATTGACGTATGACATAAGCTTCCCCCCGGCGCATACGGCCGCATCACGAGTTGCCAAAAGAAGCCGGACTGCGAGTCGGCTCTATACGGCGTTATACGGTGCGACGTTCGGCTTCTTTCGGCAACTCGTGCCGCGGCCGTATGCGCCGGGGGGAAGCTTATGTCATATGTCAATCAATTAGCCTGTGCATAGGAACGCCCACTCCCGCGGGATTCATACCCGGAAGCCGGGGGAGAAAATAAAGATATAACGGTATGTATGGCAGGGAAAAAAAAGATCAGCGTACAGTCAATGTCGGAATGGAGCTTAATGTAATGTTAGAATTTTTTTTTTGGGTGAACCCCCGCTTTAACTTTCATTTTTTCTCATAGTGAAACAGGAAGTGAAACCTCGCTCAATTAGTTGTCATCGGAACAGGTGTTCCCATTAATGATTTCCTGTCACTTTTTGTTTCAGTGAGAACTGTAAAAGTTTGGAATTTTCCATCACGCCCTATCCCAATTCCAATCATCCAAAAGGAAGTATCTCCGCAGGGGGGTGCACACAGCAACAAAAAAAAGTGTAGGGTGACCAGGCGTCCCTGACCCAGCAAAGCAGTGATAAAACTGGGGACAGACTTCCTCCAGGGACAGTGTTTTCAATCTGGGGACTGTCCCCAGAAACCGGGGATGTCTGGTCACCCTATTATAGATAGCTGTCTTATTTTTTTGTGTTTTCACTATGGATCCTATCATGAGCATGTGTGAGGAAATGCTCCTGATGTTGCCGTTGCTGAGGAGAGAGGCTGTTTTGTGAGAGGACCAGAGTTCATTGCTACTGGACTCATCCATTGATGCAGGCAACAGCATGTGGTGACATTTTTTTTTTTTTTTATATATGTTTAACCACTTCAATACCAGACACTTTTCTCCCTTCCTGCCCAGGACAATTGTTAGCTTTCAGCGCTGCCGCACTTTGAATGACAATTGCGTGGTCATGCAACACTATACCCAAAATACTTTTTTATCATTTTCTTCCCACAAATAGAACTTTCTTTTGGTGGTATTTGATCACCTCTGTGGTTTTGAATTTTTGCACTATAAATGAAAAAAGAAACTGATGGGCACTGATAGGCGGCAATGATGGCATTGATAGGTGGCACTGATGGGTGGCACTAATGGGCACTGATAGGTGGCACTGGATAAGCAGCATCGATGAGGAGCTACTGACAGGCATTAGTCAGTGGCACTTATTGGCTATTTGATGTGGCACTGTTGTGGGCACTGATCAGTACTGGCATCCATTTATCATGGGGACAGGCTGGCAGGGGATGGGCACTGATTTGCAGCTGATGGGCATCTTTTGATGGGGGGCTGTGCTGATAATCAATGTGCTGATTATCAGCACAGATCCGCCCCCCCCCCCCCGGATAGGGAGAGACACCGATCGGCTCTCCCTGTCAGTGTGAACTGAAACCAATGAGAGCTGTTTACCAGCACTTCCTGGTTCACACGAGGATCAGCTGTGATTGGTCAAGCCTCTGTCAAAGGGTTCATTCCACGATTGGAGTTGCTGTGTGTCAGACTGACACACAGTACCTCCGATCGCTGCGATGCATGCCCCTGCGGGCACGTGCCGGCTCTGTTATCCTGATCACGTCATATGACGTCCGACCAGGATAACTAAACCACTTTGCCGCCGTCATTCTGCTATATCATAGTTGCCAACTGTCCCAAATTTCCCTGGACAATCCTGGGATTTAGATCCTTTTCCCGAATTTTTTGCATCCCGGGAAATGTCACGGGAAATCAGTTTTTTTCAAAATCCATTTTTTCCTGTTTTCTCGCCGCCGTGCGGCCGGCCGCTGCTGAAGGTCCGCAGCCGGCCGAGACAATGTCTCCGCAGGCCTCATTTTTAAGAAGACCAGAAGAACAGCCCTTGCAGTCCCTCAACTTATCTCCCCAGGGTTCCTCTCCCCCCCTTCCCCCTGATACCTCCGTAAACACCAGAGCACATCTCTGGGCACGCTGGTTCTACGCAGGGCTTTCGGGGTATGAGGACATGGAGAAGGCGGACCTGGACAATCACACTCCATGCTGAGCCAAGCTGCGTTCCCCGCTGCCATAGCAACCTCTGTCATGCTAACAGAGCAGGAAGCGATAGGACCTTAATCACAGTGCAGCTCCACCGTTCTGCCCCGCCTCCATGCACTTATGGTTTGTAAGGAGCTGATTCTGGGTCATGTGACTGGTGCTGTCCAGTAATTATCCTCCGCCTGTAGTATGAGAGACAACAGGAAGGCGTGGCCTGTGTATGAGCGCCTGCTCAGCGCTCAGTGTCCGCTCATACCTGTCAAAGAAAACCCTCACTTTATAATACAAATGATAGTGCAGTCACGGGGGCCCAGTGTAGACAAAGCGGGCTTCATTTAAATGTCATCCTTGTGAGGAAAGCATGTCTTCCATGAGTCCTGTTCCAAAAGTAGCGTTCTGATGTAAGGAGGGACTCGGCTGGGAATGTTGATGTAAGGAGGGACTCCACTGGGGGACGCCTGATGTAAGGAGGGGCTCCGCTGGGGACACCTGATGTAAGGAGGGGCTCCGCTGGGGACACCTGATATAAGGAGGGGCTATGCTGGGGACGCCTGATGTAAGGACGGGCTCCCCAGGGGACGCCTGATGTAAGGACGGACTCTGCTGGGGACACCTGATGGCATCTGGTGGCAGGCAAAGTGGCAGGTGACATGCTCGGGATTTCATCCTTTATATCAATGTAATAATAGAAACAATGTGCTTCAATCGTCCTGACACCATAACAACCATGGTGCCAGGATGATTGAAACGCTAACCCCAGGTGTTTGGAGTATCTTTATGTGCTGATTTGTTAAACTTTCTGGAATACACATATTTTTATTGTGGTGTAGGATCTGGGCCTGCTGTCCCTCCATCCCTCTTTCTTTCTCTCCCTCTTTCTTTCTTTCCTTCTTTCTCTCTTCCTCCCCCTCTTTCTTTCTTTCTTTCTTTCTTTCTTCCTCCATCCCTCATTAATCTCAGACTCTAACCACACCCCTTCCGAGCCACGCACATTTAAGCCACACCCACTATTCAGCATAAACCACTCCACATTTTTCCCTTACGCTATGTCACGCCTACAAATGAATGCCCGCCCCCTAATTAAAGCGCTGCGCAAACTGTTGGCGCTATATAAATCCTGTATAATAATAATAATAATAATAATAATAATAATTATAGCAAAAAAGTGTCCTGATTTATTTTTTTGCAATGTTTGCAACTATGCTATATGGTGGGCGGCAAGTGGTAAAAAAGTATCAGAAATGTTTTCTCTTAAAAACGCTTATAAATGCAAATGTGCAAAAACACAGCTTACCGTGGTTACAAGCACTTAGCGTTTGAAATGTCTGTAAACTACAGTCCTGACCGCGATTTTTCTGCTTTAAAAAAAAATGCCTGTAACTCAACTGCCTCTAAACTACTATAAATGACCCTGTGTACTTGTGCCCATAGGATAACAAAAAAATGCCAAACTGCTTCTAAAATTCAGTTTAGAAGCTGTAGTGTACATGAGGCCTTAATGCTGTCACTGTCTTTCAGTTTGTGGATTACGGTTTGTTTACCTTCCAGGAAGGTGGGCTGTACTCTGCCTTCCTTCCTGTCAGGTTATGTCTATGTAGAGACTCTTCAGCTGCTATTTACCAGCACACTTCCCACCCCACCCCATGTATCTTCCTGCTCCTCCTCCTCCTTTTTCTTTGCCGTCTGAAAATAACTTGACGGTAATCAGTAACAGCTGATGTCAGGACATTTACAGTATCAGACATTTTTAGTGAGTTGTTGGACACATTCAACAAAGGGAAGACGGCTTTATCAGTGGACTCTACCCAACAGCTGCAGACAAACTTTGTGGATGTTTCCTGAAATATGTGGATGAGGTAATGCTTATGGTGATTTTAGCCGTATTCGTGCACTTGCAACAACACAGTTATGTTTTGTCTGCAATACATTTTTTTCATTTATACTAAAGCCGGCCATAGATGGTTTGAATCCCTGCCTGTTCAGCAGGAACTGGCCGAGATTGTAACCATGTGTGGGCAGGCTGATTGTACCGAAGTTAATATATGGATCAACGTGGGTGCAACCAGCATATCGGACTTTTAGTGCCGGTTCACACTACCGCGACTTGGGATTCGACTTGTGTCGCGCGACACGAGAAATTCTATTGAAGTGAATGAGAGCCGTCTTAATTTACATTACTGAAGTCACTCAGACTTCAGAAAGGGTTCCTGTACTACTTCAAGGCGACTTGTAGGCAACTTGTACCCATTGATTTCAATGGAAGTCGACTTTTTTCACCACCCTGCCAGTGCACCGCCCCAGTGTAAAAGCATCCATTGAAATGAATGGGAAGCAGTTTTCAGGAGCTTTTCAGGCGCTATGTTTAGCATGAAAGTGCCTGAAAAGCGCCTTGGTGTGAAAGTGGTCTTTCTCATCAGCAGTATATAGCAGTCTTGTGATTTCTGTTGGTTCCTGGTGAAGCTTGAAGGAGGAGTTTTCATACTGTACTGAGCTGTTCTATGAGGCTGCAGGACCCCTGACTCTCTATCTGGACAGTGCTGATTGGCCCTGTGCTGATCACATACACTCTCCCAAAAAAAACTGTCTAGCAAAACACCCCAAACTGAGCATGTGCAGCCTGACTCCAAAGGCTCTGTCTTATCTGAACTTGTCCAGGGGGACAGTGCAAGAGGGGGATGATCTGTGCATACAAGATCAAACAACCTTTTTAAACAATGCAGAGGATTAACCCCTTAGGTTCCACAGTGAGTATAACCAGTGACGTCTCCAGCTTTCATATTTAGGGGGGGCACATGGGGGGACAGGGACAAAAGTAGGGGGGCCAACTATAAAATGCAATTTTTTATATATATATATATATATATATATATATATATATATATATATATATATATATATATATATATCCTGGGGCCCTTTACTACGATCCCACTATGGGCCCTTTCACATGTTCTGCAGTGAGCTCCCTTCCTACTATACTGGGGCCCCCCAGGGTGGCAGAAAACAAGACATATATGTCACCAGCACACCAAGAAAATATAAGGGTCCAAAGCAGTGGGAGAACTATTAGGGTTGCAAAGGTTGTCTTGCCACCGGGCCCTGGTGTTCTGCCACAGTGGGGATCCCCAGCTGTCCTGTCCCTGCTATTGACAGCGCTGGTCTGGCATCTGTCTCCTTGGCAGCGGCGGCAGTCTATTAGGACCTAGTGCTGGTGACATTATGGGTGCATGCAGGGGAAGGCTGGCACTATTGGTTATAGAGAGCCGAGCCCCCAGCTGGTCACCTAGCAGCAGTAATGCTGTATAACCTTCTCTGTTGACATGCTGATCGGCATGTGATCCAGGTGATGCTCCCAGTCAGATCTAATAAACACAGTATTTATTAGCATCAAGAGTACAACCACATAAATATAATCAACCGTATGATCAGCAGCCATGTGGGCTCTATGCCTGTAAAGTGTAGGCTTTGATCAATAAAATCACTGATATTTATGACTAGGATTTGACTAAGAGCATCACCTGGATTGTATCCCGATCAGCATGTCAGAGAAGCTCCACTGCTGCTAAGCAACCTGCAGGGAGCTCAACTGTCTACAACCAATAGAGATGGACTCGGGTGTGTTTGAAATCCCACATGCCCGATCCCGCCAGGAAGCCGACACTCCACAGTGCTAATCAATGTATGGGCTGCCTAAGAGCTAAGACCAGCCATAGACAATTTAAATCTCAGCTGGTTCAGCAGAAACTGGCTGAGATTTGAACCATTAATGAGCAGATTCTCTTATAATTATCACTAGTGGTTGCTGTATAGTCACTGGTGATAATCACTGTTTGTCGGGAGAATATAATTGCTGGGCAGGAGGGATATTCCCCTGTCACCACTGTCTGTTGATGGGGGAATCATGCAAGTTTCTTTCCTGCAATCTGTGGATGCAGGAAAGAAATTTGCACCCTATATTATCTGCCTAACTGAAAGTGAAAGTAAATTGTGAATGTTTTAAAAGAACAGGAGAGGGGAAGGGAGACAGATGGGGGGAGAGAAGGGATGGAGATAATGTAGTTCAGTGATTACAATGTACTTCGGTCTGCAGTGCACACACTTAAACACGGCCCAGGCTAGAATATCTGGTTGTGTGAGCGCTCGCATTATGCAGTGTCGGCGAGCACAGGGAGGGGGAGGAATCCCCCGCAGAGCTGACTGGTGACGCTCTCCCTCTCGGGGAGCAAAATACAAAAAATGACAATTGCACGGTCATGCAACACTGTACCCAAAATACATTTCTATCAATTTGTTCACACAAATAGAGCTTTCTTTTGGTGGTATTTAATCGCCACTGGGTTTTTATTTTTTCCTATATTTTTCTGTTATAAAATTTTGCAAATAAATAATTATTATTAAAAAATTTAGGCCAAAATGTATTCTGCTACATTTATTTGGTGAAGATAACCAAAATCAGTGTATACTATGTAGTCTATAGGAAAGTTATAGAGTCCACAAACCATGGTATTTCATGAGGCCCTAAAATGTCAGAACAGTACAAATTGCATTTTATTTATTTACTTCAGGTACTTGCATAGCACCGTCAATTTACACATCGCTTTACATATCCATAGTTGCCAACTGTCCCGAATTTCTCAGGACATTTTCGGGCTTTAGACCCTTTTCCAGATTTTATTGTGTCCTGGGAAATCAGTTTTTCCTTATTTTTCGCCGCTGCTAGAGGTCCGCGGCCGGCAGAGACAATGGGCTGTAATTGGCTCTGTCTGTACCATGTGATCACATATCTGTACCATGTGACCATCTACAACTAGCAACTCAATTGTGTACAATGGATGGCATGAAAGGACTGTCATGTCACCTGCTGTTATTGGTCATAGTGGTCACATGGTACTTGCAGTGAGCCGGTACAATGATCTGGCCACAGCCAGTGACAGATCGTGACACTTTCTGAGAGGACAACCTATGACCACGTTTACTTAGAATGGTAGAGCCACTGCCTGGTATTGTACACTTTCAAATGTTTTTGTTGTTCTAGGTATTAGTGTAATTATTAACCACTTAGTGCGTGGCCTATAGCAAAATGACAGCCAGGCGGTGGTTCAGTTATCCTGACTAGACGTCATATTACATCCAGCAGGATAACACCCGCCACGTGCCCGCGGCGATCCGTGGTGCGGTGTGTCAGTCTGACACACTGCTACCCCGTTTTCGATAAAGAGCCTACGATGGAGGCTCTTTACCACGTGATCAGCCGTGTCCAATCACAGTTGATCACAATGTAAACAGGAAGGGCCGTTGATTGGCTTTTCCTCACTCGCGTCTGACAGAAGTGAATAGAGGAGAGCCGATTGGCTGCTCTCATAACAGGGGGGGTCTGTGCTGATTGTTTATCAGTGCAGACCCCCCTCGGATGCCCACCCATGACCACCAGGATGCCGCCGGGACCACCAGGGATGGGCACCCACACTGGACCACCAGGTATGCCTCCTTAGACCACCAGGTAAATGCCAATCTGTGCCCAGGAAGCTGCCAATCAATGCCCAGGCAGCTGCCATACCGTGCCCACCCACTATGCCTACCACTGCCAGTGCCACCAGGGATGCCTATCAGTGCCGCGTATCAGTGCCGCCTATCAGTGCCACCCATTAATACCCATCTTTGCAGCCTTTCAGTGCCCATCAGTGCTGCATATCAGTGCCATCCATCAGTGCCGCCTACCAGTGCCCATCGTCAGTGACTGCTCATTGGTGCAACCTCATCAGTGCCGCCTTATCAGTGCCCGTCAGCACTGCGTTATCAGTGCCCATCAGTGAAGGAGAAAACATACTTATTTACAAAATTTTATAATAGAAACAAAAGCAAAACTTCAAAATTTCCGGTCTTTTTTTATTTGTTTAGCAAAAAATAAAAACCCGCAAAAAAACACCAAAATAAAGCTCTATCTGTGGGAACACAATATAAAAATTCTGTTTGGGTACAGTGTAGTTTGACCACGCAATTGTTATTTAAACAGCGACAGTGCTGAAAGCTGAAAATTGGCTTGGGCAGGAAGGGGGGTAAGTGCCTGGCATTGAAGTGGTTAACCACAAAATATTTTGCATGCACGCAATCAACAAATTTAACTCTGCGCCCTGGAAAAATAACTTAAACTAAAATAAGGTATTGCTCCCACCGTTAATATAAATGAATGCACACCCACTGTACCTACTGATATCCAACACCGGTAACAGCACTTATCCTAAAAAAAATATATATATATTTGACTTAGTAAAGTCCAAAAAACTATTTTGTGTTTCATGTGTTATGGTTATGAGCTATTTCGCACTTCACCACGTGCTTCAGTAAACCCCACTTCCCGTAAGACATTCACTCGCCAAACTGTATTGCCTCTCATTTTCACGATAGGCTAATTGCACTTTTATCTATGCACCACTTGTTAGTCATCAGCTGGGTCATCCACTCCTCCTCCTGCCGAAGGAATTACTCATCTATAGCATCTTTTGAAATGTCATCTGTCTATCTGAATTTTTTATTTTTTTTGGAAAGTATGTAGACCCACACCTTGTAAAACAACCCATTCCATTTAAAAAATAAATGAAGGCAAAACATTTTTTTTTAAATATATAAAACACTTTATAAACACCCCCCCCCCCTTGTTTATAAGTGATCACATTCCCTCTGTTCTTAGCTGCATAAGAGCTGGGGGAGGAGAAACAGCAGCACACTAATCTTCTTCATGAATGGCTGTGCAGGGATGGGCGTTTCAGCACAAGCCTGATGAATGGATTAGCCAGAACACTGATCACACTGTGCTCTCATGTCTAGCGTGGTCATTTTTTTAATAGGAAAGCAGAAGCAATACACAGGAGTGCAGATAGCATCAAAACATCAATAAGTTTGTACAACACACAAGAATCAAAACTGAAACATAAGACTTGCGGAGGGTATATGAATAAACGGTATGGCCAGGCAGAGTCGGCCCAAAGAGGAGGACGAGAAGACAAAGAAGAAAGGGAAAAAGGGAAAGTCCAAGAAAGAAAGGGAGGGGGAAGGGGGGTAAAGGAGACGGCATGCTCCAATCCACAGCAACATTTATTATTTTAAATTCCTCACGCTATGCGAAGACGTAGGTAGGAACCCAGCAAGGATTCATAGGATCATTTTGGGCGGGAGTCTATTCTTAAGTTTATCTGAAGTGGAGTAATGCCTCCAAACACTCCAGGTGAAGGAAAATTTTGCGTAACTATCAAGGGATTTGGCCTGCATCTCTTCCATAAGGATAATGCCATTCATTTTGCTTACCCATTCAACAAGGGTCGGGGGCAGGATGATTTCCAATGTCTAGAAATCAATTGTCGACCAGCACTGAGACAGAATTTAAGGACGGTATGTTTCTGGAATTTGACAGTACCTGGGAGAATGGAAAGGAGGGCTCTAGAAGGGGAGGGAGGGAGAGGTTCATCGTAAAGTTCTGAATATATTTGGAAAATTCCGCAATGGGCGAATCATGTCACAATCCCACCAGATGTGACGGTACGTACCTGTAGCCAAGGTACATCTCCAGCAAGAGTCGGAAGGCGATGGAAACATGATCCTGAGGGTGGTCGGTACTCGATACCATTGTGATATCACTTTATAGTTTTTTTCTTGAGCATAAGTCGAAATAGAGGATTTGTGAGTATAGAGAAAAGCTTTGCGCCAATCCGCCTTACTAATGTCTCTCCCAAGATCCTTCGACCAAGCTGTGGTGAATTTAGGAAAGGAACCATGGGTGTGGCCTAAGATAATTTTATAGGTCAGAGAAAGAGTATGATGTGGAGTTTCTGGAAATGAACAAAGTTGCTCAAAACCGGTCAGGGGTCTATGAACCTGTCCAGAGTCATGAAGCTTTTTACAGTAAGCTGTCAAATGTAAATGGGTGAGCCAGGTCACTTTAGGGAGCGCGGGGGCCACGTTCGTTATGAAGGAGCCAGAGGAGACGTTCACAAATTGTTGTGCAGTGGGCCAGGAAGCTCTATTGTAGTCATCAATAAATTGGATTGATCTGCTCTCTGGGAGAGCTGGGTTGTCAAATAGGGGAGTCAGGGGGCTTGGGTCAGTAGAGAGCGCGCATACCTCATTCTTTCGGTACCAAATCGCCAAGGTGTCTCTAGTGAGGGGGGATAACTCAGAGAGAGACCGATGCAACCGTTTGTGTCCCCAAAGGAGAGCTCGAAGGTCAACTGAGGACAAATCTTGCTCAACTAGAGTGGCAATTTTACTCAATGGGCGAGGGAACCACTCCAGGATCCAAGAAAGCACCGCTGACTTATGGTAGAGCTCGAAGTCTGGAAGACCCGTTCCGCCATTAGTGATGGGTGAGCAAATTAGTTTGTGCTTCAACCTTGGGCGGTTCCCCTTCCATTCAAACCGTATGGCTATAGAGCGTAACGTACGAAAGAAAGCGGATGGGAGCGCTATTGGGAGTGCTTGGACCAAGTATAATAGCTTGGGTAGAATATCCATTTTTAACGTATTCATACGTCCAAACCATGACACTGGTAATCTAAGCGGTCCTCAGTGAGACGTCTAAGTCTAGTCAGGAGTGAGCTATAGTTCAGGGCATAGATCTCAGATAACTGTGCTGGAATGGCTGTTCCCAAATAGCAGATGGATTTTGCGGGCCATTGAAAAGAGAGATTCGATTTGAGGGTGGTAAGGACGGGCTGCGATAATGATAGGTTCAATGCTTCTGTTTTGGATATATTTAATTTCTAGTTACTAAGACTGCCAAACCGATCAATCTCCGCCAATATGGACGGGATACTAATGTGGGGTTGAGTGACATAAAGTAGCAGATTGTCCGCGTATAGGGAAAGTTTACAATGGGATGAGGGGGTTTGGATCCCGTGTATGCTCATGTTTTCTCTAAGCGCTTTGGCTAAATGCTCTATTACCAGGGCGAAAAGGAGGGGGGAGAGAGGGCATCCCTGCCTAGTGCCATTCTTTATCGAAAGCACTCCTGATTGGATGCTGTTGACTAAGATGGAAGCAGAGGGGGTTGAGTACAGGGACATGAACTGACCCTATCAAAGGCCTTCTCCGCATCACAGGAGAGAAGGCAGGTCGAGCCTCCCGGCCTGGGACAAAACCCACCTGATCTCTATGTATAATGTTGGGCAGTAAGGGTGAAAGGCGATCAGATAGGATTTTCGTAAATAACTTCAAATCGATATTCAAAAGAGATATTGGCCTATAATTGGGGCATTGAGTTGGGTCTTTACCGGGTTTGGGGAGAACTAGTATCTGGGCTAGTAGGAGGGTATAGGAAGGGGAGAGATTTTCATCAATGGCGTTAAAAGCTTTTGCAAGGAGAGGGGCCAACTGGGGTGCAAATGTCTTGTAAAAACGTGGAGTGAACCCATCTGGGCGAGGGCTTTTGCCATTTTTGATTTTTTTGATGGCCAGTTGAAAGTCAACATCAGATAGGGGGGATTCCAGTTCCTCTACAGCAGAAGCTGGGATGGACGGGAGAGCGGCGTCTCGAATGTAAGATGACATGTCGCATAGGGAGTCACCCGACTGGGTTGGGGACGTAGGTGTTTGAGGGGGAAGATTATAAAGCCCCTAATAATATTAACAAAATGCTTCGGCGATGGCAGAGTTAGTCAATAATTTTCCCTGGCTGGGGGAGACAATGAAAGAGATATGTTTGAGCATCAAGAGTCAAGAGTATCTACCAAAAAAATCCACTGGGTTTCTCTTTTCGAGAGTTCTCTCACCAAGTTATAACCCCTCCATGCAGATTTAATATGGTCTATACCCCAGAATTTAAGACCAGATGGTTCTTGGTTGTGATGTAATTTGAAATGAAGAGACACGTTATGGTCCTTAAAACCAATATTGATATTGTGTACGTGTTCTGCTATTCTCATACTCAATAGACGTTTTGTTGTCCCTATATTCATTAACCCACAAGGGCATTGTTGGGCATAAACTACATGAGCCATATTATATGTAATAAACTGTTTGATAGTAAACTCATTATTCGCAGTTGAGGAAAACTTATCTACTCCCCTCAAGGCCTTAGACACCTATTTGCATGCCTTGCATTTTCGGCATGCAACAAATCCATCTCGATCCCAAAAGCATGGAATTCGGCTTGGAGGGTCTACTACCCTTTTCACTATCAAATCACCAAAACTGGGGGATTTCCGGTAAATGAACTTAGTCTTGGTAGGGAGTTCTTTTTTTGGGGTTTTGTCAAGGCACAACACATGCCAATGTATATTGCAAATGTTCTCTACTTCTCTAAATTGAGAGTGGAAAGAGGATATGAATCTCCATTCATAATCCATATTTTGTGTCTCCCAAACCTTATCCCTCAAACACAATTCTCGAGGTATTGATCTAATTTCCTCTATGATCGTATCAAGTTCTTGTATTTTAGATCCTTTTTCCATAAATCTGTTTTTCAACACCAAGGATTGTTGTTCAAAATCCTCTGACGTGGAACAGTTCTTTTTTACCCTCATCATTTGGCCTTTTGGCACATTTTTCAGCCAAAGAGGGTGGTGGACACTATGTGTAGGCAAAAAGCTGTTCCTGTCCGTGGGTTTGAAAAAAAAAAATTAGTCTGTAGTTTATCATCCACACGGTAGATGTTAACATCCAAAAGATGTATTTGTTCTGTGCTCCACTGGCTAGTCAGTTTTATATTGTTTGTATTATCATTCAAGTGGTCTAAAAACTCTTTGATTAGTAGGAGGTCATCTATATAGCGCCGATAGAATAGGATCTCGGCCCTCCTCCCATGGAACACAACCTTATCCTCCCACTCTCCCATAAATAGGTTGGCGATACTGGGTTGCAAATTTTGTGCCAATTGCCACTCCCCTTTTTTTGGGTAAAAAAAAAAACAGAAATAATTGTGGGAAAGACAGAGGTCTAGTGCATTTCTTAAAAAGACCTGTGTAAATGGTAGGTCCTCCCTTTTGCTAAGTGGCCAATTAAGGGGCAACAGAGCATTCTCATGTTAAATCACAGTGTATAAACTGGTCACATCAGATGCAACCAGATATACGTCGTCTTTCCCAGTAAGACTAACTTCTTGTAATGACTGCAGCAGGTTTTTTTTTGTCTTTAAGATAAGCTTTCGTAACTACAACACTTTTCTGTAAAAATGTATCCAGATGTTGGCCCAACCTTGATGTTACTGAACCTAACCCATTCACAATGGGTCTAGGTAGGGGATTTTTTGAGTCCTTGTGGATTTTAGGAAGGGTATAGCTCATCGGGATACAATAAAAATACAATAAGAAAACACACTAACTCGCTAATAGCAAACTGAGCCCTGCTCTATCTTCACTCCAACAACACACTGCACAAGCTCCCTATGGGAAGGAACCTTTTATAGTGTTGGTGGGACTATGAGCACTGAGCCATGATTGGAGAACGTCATCACTTAAAATGTTGGCTCTGACAGTGCTCTGTGCCCTAATTGGCAAAGCCTTGCACCTGAGGCTTCATACAATTAGGGCCCTAGAATGCAGTTTTCAGCGGGCAGTGCATTGTAGGGCACTTGGCAGGATGTTCGCCAAATGGGCAAACAGGCAATGTTTGGGCCGAATTTTTGCTTGGCCCCAACCGTTCGCCCAACGCTATTGATGAGGTGGTCTGTCGGTTGTGTTTTTTTTGTTTGTTTTTTCTATTTAACCTGTTGGTTGAAAAAAAAAAAGAACTGAATGTATATCCAGCCATTAGTTTATCAGTCATGCTTGGATTGAGGAGAAAGGAACATCCTAAAAGCTTGTTCTGAAAATTTAAATGTTGGTGCAAGTAAAAATATGATCACAGATCATACGTGGTTGTATTAATATGCTATAGGATTCAATATGGAGTTTGTACAGTACTCAATAACACATTTTTTTCTATTTTTGTTTTTGTAGATTGGACATGGGACATTGCAATCATGTGGATAAAGTTAACAAAATTCAAGGTGATATTGATAACAGTTATAACTCTTTTTGGAGTAGTATGTTTTCAACAAAAAAATCAACAGGCCACTAGCAAACTTACATCAAATGTTTTAGCATCCATTTCCACTGACAATCAATCTCATAGACTGAAAAATGTAACCTCTAAGCCTATAACAGCATATACCATTCTAAGCAAAGGAAATGGAATCTTATTTATGGAGACCACAGACAGAATGGAACCACCATCCCTGGTCTTATGTGCTATTGAGTCAGCGGCTCGAGTCTACCCTGACAGACCAGTTGTCTTCTTTATGAAAGGACTGGGGGATATCATGACAGAGGAAGATGAGCACAGAATTCGCAAACACTTTCCAACTCTTTTACATTTTGATAATATCTACTTCTTGCCATTGAAAATGGAGGAGCTGTTCATGTATACACCACTTATTACTTGGTATAAAAAGGTATGTATGCCTAGGGCGAAATGGCTGACTGGGTTGGAAAAGCCCTTCCAAACCAAGCAGCACAGAAATTAAAGTGTACCTAAATTAGACCATGGAAAAGGAGAAACCCCCGAAGGTGGGACTTTAACAAAACTCATGTTCAAAAAAAAGTAATAATATTTAAAATGTATTTAACAAATTATTACAAAAAATATCAAAATCATAATTGATGCGTTGGTGCGTGACTTGTCCACAATGGTCCTATCGAGCCCAATGCATTTCGGGACATCGTCCCTTCGTCAGGGGCTAATGTGCGCGTGGAGTCACACTGTATATAATACAAATAACCATATTTAAAAATTTGTACACAATTAAATAAATTTCCATATCTATACAAAACAGGAGAACACAGTAACTGTACGGCATACACATCATTCCCGTCACCATATATGTAGACTCGTGGCTGAGCCGGCAGGCATCCAGGGCGGTGGCAGAAACAACCCCCCAGTAGAAGAAAAACGGGGCGCACAGCGGGGAAAGGCCACCTGAATAACTCGAAAAAAGCCCAATGTAATTTATTTTTATTTATTTTTAGTTTAGGGCACAAGTTTCAGAGACATTTGGGTCATGTGTGTCCTCCTACAGGAGGAAGAAACAATATCAAGCAAGTGGACATTGATGGTCAGACTTTAAGGCCAAGGAAGTATAGTTTTGTAAAAATATATAATTTAATAGCGTATAAATAAATTGAACAGGATATACATAAAATAAATAAGTTCAAGAAAAATTATCACAAATTCATCAACAGTAAATGACCACTGTACATTCCTCCGAAGTCGCCAACGCACGTTTCGCCGTGGGGCTTCTTCAGGGCGAAGATGAGGAATATATAGTTAGCAGAGAGATAGAAACTTATATGGCTGGTGGTCCCTCGATGGGTGCGTCCACGGGGCATATAAGATGGAAATATACCAAGTCGGAAGGTAAGCTTTAGGCACAAGTTTCCATATATCGAAAATCTTAGGTGAGTCGAAAGAGTCAAGACTGCAAGTCCAAAAGGTGGAAGATATGTACCACAGGAAGAGTTAATACTCGGACTATTTTTATGAAGTCCTGAGCACACTGGGACAACAGATGGCAGTATAACAGCAATGTGGAGGGGCTTACATAGAGAAACCCTTTCTGTAGCAGCCTTTGTATGGGGCTTTTGTACAGGCCCTATAACTGATTGCAGCAGCAATGCGTCTGTGTCCCAGGGTGTACACACGGTTATATGCCCCGTGGACGCACCCATCGAGGGACCACCAGCCATATAAGTTTCTATCTCTCTGCTAACTATATATTCCTCATCTTCGCCCTGAAGAAGCCCCACGGCGAAACGTGCGTTGGCGACTTCGGAGGAATGTACAGTGGTCATTTACTGTTGATGAATTTGTGATAATTTTTCTTGAACTTATTTATTTTATGTATATCCTGTTCAATTTATTTATACGCTATTAAATTATATATTTTTACAAAACTATACTTCCTTGGCCTTAAAGTCTGACCATCAATGTCCACTTGCTTGATATTGTTTCTTCTTTAATATTATTACAGATGTGGCCCATGTGAGTGCTATCCTTGTGTTTCCAACTTAATTTTCTCTTTTCTCTCCCTACGCCCTTTTCTCTCCTCCTCTCCCCTTCTTTTCTTCTTTCTTATTTCTCTTTTCTTCCCCCCCCTTTTTTTTTTTCTCTTCTCTCAACTTTTTCCCCAGGTTCTTTAACCAACCCCTCTCCTCCTTCAATCATTATACTCCTACAGGAGGATTTGGATACTGACAAACATAAAAACAGTGACCAGCCTATTATGATCACTCGTATTCCAAGCATGCCTCAGTTTTGAGACCTGTGTCGCTTAAAGAACTCCAAAGAAAAGGATTTTAGGGTGAGCATTTGAGGGATACAGAATTCGAAATCATTTGGGATGTCAAAAGCAGTCAAACTGAAGGACAACCTAAAAAAAAAGCGCTGTCCCTATGCAAAAATATAATATATAGTGTTGTGCATGTACAACGAAGTGGATTTTCTCCTTCCATTTAACCCAAATTTCCACAATAAATAAAAGTAATGATAATAATAATTAAATCAAAAGTCCTATATTCTGCAGTCTTTATAAAGTGCTGTGCTATATGAGCAGTTTTGTGCATTTGTGAACAGTAAATCATGCAGCTCTCCTACTTCCTGTTTGCAGCAACTTCACACATGCACAATGCTCCCCTACTAGTGATTCCCTCTCACAGAGGGTTTTGACCTTATAACTATATGAGTCTTAACCGGCTTGTAATATTCCACTTCTGCTTGAATGAAAAAACACAATGGCCTGTGCAAGTATTCTCCTGGAAATCCAGTATTTTACGCCCAATCTCGTTCTCTGGTACCACCATCCAGGGCTATGTTTTTCTGGTTTGTTTTTTAACAGAAGAGGTATCCATGGCTAATTTTACTCCATATGCTGTTTATTGTTAAAATCACACATATAAAATTATACCCTCACTTGTTAAATGGTTTGCAAGGCATTACAACAGAAATAACAAGACCCAGAAATGCCGTCTTGTCATGTGTTCCACAGGTCAGATGTGACATCACTGGAACCGGAGGGATCCAGGTATAACTTTCATTGCTGCTCTAAGCTGAGCTAAAGATCTCCCCTCCTCCCCTCCGGTTGCAGTGAAAGGAGCAGGTGCCTATGTACCATTCAAGGGTGTAGAAGCATCAACAGAGAAAGGAAGTGTAGCACTAACCCTGTAGGACCTGCTGGTTTAGATTTGGGTCTACGCTCTGCCTATCCACCCCAAAAGGTTGGCTCGAACCTTCCCTTGGCACAACTGGACAACCAAATGATTGTGGAACCCACTGACAGTTGGGAACCACAATGATACCATACAGTGATATGAATAAAGTTAAGTACTTTTACCTTATGCTGGTTACCTGTCCAACTGTAACAGACAAGATTCCACACAAGATGCAGTTTGACCAAGAATAAAGCGTTTACTTGGTAAAAGAAGGATAAAGCAGAATTAAACAAATCACAGTTGACTTTAAACAGGGCCCTGTAAGAGTCAATGGTATGGGATTAAATAACAGGTTTAAACAACTCAGGCTGAAGTCAGACCTAAGTAAGTACGCAATGAAGGGATTTCCCCAATGCAGTAATACCAGCACTGGAGTACCTCTCCACCAGGTCTCACCCAGCTCTCAGAAATAATAAATGACTGTACAGATAAACCCAGACAGTTATATCATATATGTGAGTCTATACGCTCCTTTGGCTCCCTCTAGTGGACAATTCCACAGACACGTGTTCTACTTCGTTAACTCAGACAGACAAACTGAATCCTGCAATTGTTCCTTCCAGTTAAAGGTAGTCTTTGACTAGCCTTAGTTGGTGCATATCAGTTATTTGTAATCCAATAGGATGTATAAAGGAATAGTTAACAAGCACCCAAAGTATATATCGTATTGGTAACCAAAGCGCCAATCCTCTCACCAAATGTCACTGCCGGATGCAATGCACTTCCGAAAAGTGTAAGTGAGTCTATAAGAGCCACCTTCCTGCAATACAGTTTATTATATCAGTGGGCAGGTGCCCTCTCACCCAATGAGGCCTCGCCTTGCCGATACATTCTGTCTGGAGTGTCTCGGTTCTCAGCTTCTCTGCAGCTTGTAGTCCCTGGTCCTCTGCGCAGCCGTTCACAAGGTGCTGGTGGATAGGCGACTGGACACTGCAACAAGGATCGCTCTCAGACTAGGCGATCTGCTCTCAGTCACTGTAGGCCCAGGCTCCTCGTGCCTAGGAAACTTTCAGCAGGCCTCAGCACAGGCCTCCTGCCGGCTTGAAGATGGTGTCCCAAGAGACAGGGAAAAACCCACACCTCTCATTTTATTTGCTTACCCAGCAGGCTGTTCTGTGTCTTGGGCTTGTGGGTAGGTGAACTGGGCATTGTGGGTAGGTAGTTTGCAAGAGGTCCTCAGCAGCCAGTTCAGCTGGCGAAATGCCTGGTAGAGATACAAGACTGGATGGCTGGCAATAAGCTTGGACTGAACGCAGCCAAAACTGAAGCTCTATTAATTGGTCCTACTAGCCCCCTATTGCTGGCTGCTTGGCCTCCATCTTTCGGACCCGCACCCATTCCAGCCAAGCAGGTAAAAAACCTAGGAGTCATAATTGATGACTCCCTCTCGTTTGTGCCCCATTTTAGAAACATCCTGCGAAATGCCAATTACCATCTAAGGCTCCTCAGAAAAGTGAAACATCTATTCACGCAAAATAACAGATCACTACTTGCCCAGGCTTTTATCCATTCCCGGTTAGACGGGGCAAACGTATTCCTATTGGGTGTTCCGTAAAATGGGCCCATAAGCTTCAGGTGGTTCAGAACCACACTGCTCGCTTTGTACTCGGTCTAGCGAGACGAGATCACATTAGCCTGGCAAGGAGATCACTTCATTGGCTCCCTATCGAGCAGAGAGTGATCTTTAAAACGCTCTGTATCTTCTTTCGTGCAAGTATTTACACAGCTTGGCAGTGCACTATAAACCCTCGCGCCTATTAAGATCCAAGACCCAACATCTAGCCACAGTTATTCCATCTAAACTTTCTAAAGACGGAGCTGTTCGTCCAGGCTTATGGATAAAAAATGTTTTTATTTTTTTTTCCTCTCACAGTCCGCCCCCTCATTGAAGGGGCCACTTGCCTCTCTAATAACCATGATCCCGGAACGGCCCTGACTATTCAGACATCTATGATGTTGTCTACCCCTCTTCTAGTATCCCCACTGCCCCTTTTTCTTTTTTCTCTCTTACACTCCATGGCTCTTTTCCTCATGCTCCCCTAAGGGCTGGATATCATTTCCTTTCACCGCCCTCTCTTCTCTTTCCTCTCTTTTCCTCACCAGGGATTGATTCAAAGTAACATCTCACCAGCGGCACTTAGACGCTCACTGTACAGTGCAATAACATGTGAATAAATGTGGCCTTAGCCACTGCTGCTTCAGCCATGCCCTCTGACATGTTTCGCCCCACACACTGGAGCTTGGTCACAGAGATTGGGAAAACAGAACCAAGCATAGGTTTATATGAGCATCATCAGCTGTGAATGGAATCAATGCAGGTGTGTGATGCATATTGATAAAGACTTTGAAATGGTGGTATGGAGAAAAAAGGTAAGAAAACAAACAAGGCCTCTTCAGGTGCCAAAATTCCCAAGAAGCACTCAATGATCCAGTAGAGTATACTCTGACAGAAAAGGGTAGGACCTGTTTTTGGCAAACATAGGCATGAACAATAATTTTTCTGATAATGATGATTTTTTTTTTGGGGGGGGGGGGTGGGTACCTGATCTTGACAGTTACTCGCTCCCCCACTTCCAGTCAGATCACTGCGGAAATCTGAGTAGAGGTCAGCCTCCCCTCCCCCCCCCCCACAGCCTTCTGGGACATATCACAGATCCCAGAAGACTGAAGGACCAATCACAATGCGCAGTGGAGTTTGCACATGCACAGGTGGAAGCTGGCTGTAAAGCCGCAAGACTTCACTGCCAGTTTTCCTTTGTGAAGATGCCAGTGATTGCATCCAAAGCCGATTAAAGAATCAGCTCGGATGAGGACATCACTGGATCCAGAAGCAGGTAAGTGTCCATATATTAAAATTCAGCAGCTACAGTACTTTTAAAATATCTTTTTTTTTTTTTTTTGGGGGGGGGGGGAGCTCTGCTTTAAGATATACTGTACCAGCATTTGTGCATTTTCAGCATTTTTCTGCCTGGATGTGCATTAAAGCTGAATTCCAGATAAACCACTAAATACACAGGATAAAAAACATATTGGGGCGATATTGGATATACTGTAAATCCATTTAGTCCTGAGATTTTCACAGCCCTGCCATAAAGCACAGTCAGACAGATGTTATCATCAGGGCCGTCTTTACCGCAGGGCAAATGGGGCAGGTGCCCTGGGCCCTGTCACTGTTGGGGGCCCAAAGCAACCCCCTTTGAAAAAAAAAAAAAAAAATTTTTTTTTTTTTTTTTTTTTAGGGGTCCGGAGGCCCCCAGGGGCCCGGAGGACCCCAGGGCCCCAGATGGCAACCCCCCCTTTTTTTTATTTATTTTTAAATAATAAAAAAAAAATTATATATTTTTATTAAAGGGTCAATTTAATATATTTTTATTTTATTTTTTTATTAAAGGGCCAATTTTTTTTAGAGGTCTGGGGGTCCCCAGGGGCCCATAGTTCCCCAGGGCCCCGGATGACAACCCCCCTTTTTTTATAAAAAAAAAATCTTTTTATTTATATATTTATAATTATAATATTTATATATATATAAAAATGTTTTTTATTATTATTATTATTATTATTATTATTATTATTATTATTATTATAGGACCCAGAGGTCCCCAGGGCCCCGGATGGCAACCCCCCTTTTTTTTATAAAAAACATTTTTTTTATATATTTTATTTCTTTTTTTTCTTTTTATATATATATATATATATATATATATATATATATATATATATATAATTTTTTTTTTATTAAAGGGCTCAGAGGTCCCCATGTGGCAAACACCCTTTATCTTTTTTATAAATGTTTATTTTTTTATTTTTGTTTATATATTTTTTTTATTTTTTTTTTATTTAAGGGCCCAGAGGTCCCCAGGGCCCTGGATGGCAACCCCCCCTTTTTTTATAAATGTTTCTTTATATATATTTTTTATTAAAGGACCCAGAGGTCCCGGATGGCAACCCCCTTTTTTTTGTAATTTATTTTTATTAAAAAAAAAAATATTAAAGGGCCCAGAGGTCCCCAGATGGCAACCCCCTTTTTAAAATATATTTTTTATATATTTTTTTAATTTCTTTTTTTCTTTTTATTAAAGGGCCCAGAGGTCCCCAGGGCCCGGATGGCTACATCCCTTTTTTATATATATTTTTCTTTATTTCTTTCTTTTTTTGTAAAGGGCCCCCCGCTTCTAAATTTGCGGCAGCCCCCCCCTGCTTCTCAATTTCAGGCATCAGCACCCCCCATCCCGGTTCTCTGCTCCAGGGGGCCCATGCCTGAAGCTGTGTAAGTGGCCCCATAATTCCTGATGGTGGCCCTGCCTCCCGTTAAGCCCCTGTGCTGCCCACAAACCAGGCTGAAAATCATCAGCGGCACGCAGCCAGTGACAGTACTGCTTCCCTTCCCAGTGTTTTAAAATGTACAGCACCCCTGGCTTCCCTTTAGATGCGCACTTCTCCCTTCCTGCCACTGGGTGCTGCTTGTATATAAAAGTGAATTAGAATGTGATTTTATAACATCCCCAGTTTGCTCTTCCCGAGGCTGACTTCTTCATGTCCTGCTCCTCAAGGTATGTCACTGTTTGCTAATCTATATTGTAAATTGAAGTTTTCTGTAGAGTGTGCCCAAAGTCTTTATAATATTTGATGATTCACTGCAGGTCTGGTCAGTGTTTTAAAAAGTTCCTCTATTTTACACATGGCATGGCATGGCATGGGGTCACAGCACCGTCTGTCCATTCTGCTTTAGCACCATGGGACCCCATGCCATGCCATGTGTAAAATAGAGGAACTCTTTAAATCACAGACCAGACCTGCAGTCCAGGCTGAGTAAAGCCTCAGAGTACATGACATTACTGTCTGTATTTAACTGCTTGATGGGCTTATTTTGGGCCTGGCTGCAGGGCTCAAGTCCTGCGGGAACGCGTGGGAACGGAGTCCCTGCACTTTTTTCACAGCAGGAACGCAGTTCCCTTTGCAGGACTAGAGCAGCGGAGCCGCCTGAGCCAATCCTTCACTAAGCGGTGATGCCCAGCTCGAGTCACTGTCAGGGGCAGGCGAACCTTAGTAATCCGTTATATTACTGGCTGCTTCCTGTATATGGATTCATCAGGTAGTTATCGCGGGATTTAGAAAGAACTTGCTTAAAGTTCTTTCTAAATCCCACGATAACTCACGGCAGACCTCCGCAATGTCTCCTGGGAACAATGACAAAAGCTCCCAGGAGACATTGCGGCATCGAGGAAGTGACGGAATACCCGCACACTACCCGATGAATCCATATACAGGAAGCGGGCAGTAACAAAGGATTACTAAGGTACAGTGGATCGAAAAAAAAAAATGCGGTTTAGTAATTATGCATATGTGCACATATGCATATGTGCGTATCATTTTTTTTTGGTGGGGGGAGTAGATCTTGGGTGGGAGTTCCCACACTTTTTTCCCCAGGACTTGACCCCTGGCTGGCTGGTTCACATGTATGTGTTTTGGCGGCCCACATTTGCGCAGGCACAGCAGCCCATTCATTTGAATGGGCCGCCATGCCTGCGTTTCCTGCAAAGAAAATCGCATGCCTCATGTAATAGGCTGCGCACACGGCACGCCTATGCCCATCAAGCACTGAAATGCAGCACTGTCTGTCCATTCTGCTGTCTGCTGTGACTTATCTGCAGTTCCCGCACTGTCAAACTTGCTGCATTTTTAGACGTTTAGGTCACGCTTTTAAAAACACAGTGCGTTTGTGTGTGCAAGAACTGCAGGTAAGTAGCATGGTGCAAAAGCAGAATGGATTTCAAGGCAACTGTATTTTTAAAATGCTGAATGCACCTTTTTTCTGCAGGAAACAAAGGCATGGCAGCCCATTCAAATCAATGGGCTGCTGTACCTGCACAAATGAGGACCGCCAAAACATACATGTGAACCAGCCAGGCCCAAAATAAGCTGGAGGGGGGCCCAAAAAAAATGTTTGCCCTGGGCCCAAACCATATTAAAGACGGCCCTGGTTATCATGTATACACAGTAGACAGTGGTGTCCTTTCGAGAGCTTGCTGATTGGACACAGACATAGCAGCAGTAGTCTGATAAGGTAATTGCTCTGCTTAGGCTACCCTGTCATTCTATCAGTTTGTTCCTTGTCAGCATATTTACACGCAGAACACCTGATTGACTTCCAGTCCTGCACCTCCCTAACCCAGTCTGAGTGCTGTTGTAAAGAAGGTTGCACGATACCAAGTAAAATTCATTCGCTTACACTGAATGAATTTAATGATTCCGATTAATAAATGTGTCTGTTTGTTTTTTTGTGGTGTTTGTCGAATCTGTCATGAAATTAAAAAAAATAATGCAAAGTTAAAACCAAACTTAATGGAAGCCTATGGTTATACATCTTGAAAATATTAAAAGCTAATATGCAAGGTATTGACAAAATGGGCATTGGGGTGCTTGGCACTGCCATGGTGGACATGGACCAATGCAAAAGGGAGAGGTTCCAGCTTTTATTGCAACTTTGAGGGTGACATGGTAAAAAAAACAAAAAAAAAAAACACCATTACTTTAAATGGCATGCTTGAGTGATGCTTTTTAGCTGAATGTGGTGTTACAGAACAGTACAACTCCCATCGCCAACACTGCAACATTTTCTGGGATTACATATTTTGCATGTGTAATTTTTACTTTTAAGTCTACGTTTAGTTTAAATACAGCAAAAGCATCCCAGTCTGCTTTATTACAACTTGGAAGCCCCCTGGTGGTTAAAGTGAGGTACAGTTTAAGCACTAGGTACAACATAGTACAAAAAAGCAGCTGATGGAGTTGACTTATACTGTAGATCAGGGGTGCCCAGCCAGTGGGCCGGTGGCCACACATGGCCTGCGCCCTCCTGCTCTGGAATAGAATACTGTTATTAAAGTTTATTACTAAAATCACTGTTAGAATCAGTTTATTACTAAAATCACAGTGTATATATGGGCATATCTGTTCTGCAGTAGTTACTGGGCTGCTTTCAAACTAATCCACAGATGCAGAGCAGTGCACCTGCGGGTCACTGAGCCATAGACTTCTGTTATTACCTGCAAGTTTATGAGCTATCTGAAAGTGCACCAAACCTTCGGAATATAATAGAAGTCTATTGCAAAGTGCAGAAAAGCCAAAGGTACACTGCGTTGCACGCGCGGTGCGGGTAAACCGCAGCACATCAGTGTAAAAGCAGCCATGGGCCCCTTTCACATGGTCAGTCGGACCTTATTGGACCCTCAATTCACCTCTAAGGAGTGACAAATATAAACCGACTTGTGTCCTACCTCCAATCCGATCAGGCTGTGTCCTCTCTGCACATGCAGGGCAGACACAGACCTTCCATGCGCCCGCTCTGCTGATTGTGGCCCACGACCAGTTACCAAGTCGCTTAAGTGGCCCTCGTGCTTCAAAAGGTTGGGCACCCCTGCTGTAGTGGTTACTTGAATAGCTTGAATGCTCAGGGTCCCCCTAGTGGCAATAAAGTGGTAAGACAAAACTTTTATAACTAGGCTTATAATGGACTCAAGAGTCCAAATAAGTATATTTTTCATTGTGAGTGTCTTATTAGAGGACATTATGGATGGGGAAAAAAGGATATTGTGCATGGTAAAATAAAAAGGGGAACTTGAAGCCAAATTAAAATAAATACGAATTAAATAAAATAAAGTAATGATGATGATGAAGAAAATTTTAAATAAAAAATGCTAGACTGAGCAGGTAAAATGTTATATAGAGTAGTAAACATAAACTGATTTGCGATAATGAAACAAATAGATAAGCTTGTTAGATGATTGAACAATGTGTGGTATAAACTGGTCTTCATGCTCTGATTACATAAAAATATACTGTATATAAGAGCAGAAAGCAGCCATGTTTTTTGACCTGCTAATGAGACTTGTTCATCCTCAAGGCTGCAAATCAGCCATGTTTCTGAAATATCACCTTTATTGCTAGTTGGTTGTTATAGTTTCGTCTTTCAACCAACCACGACCCAAACTAAAAACCTCTAATTACTCATACCAGGATGCATTTATTTGTGTCTTTTATACCTGACTGGAGTTCATTTTTAAAAGCCAAAGTTGTTAGAAAGGTTCTGACACATGGTTCTCCTATTATTACAAATAGAAGACACTCGTAGCCCGGATTAAACCTTTGAAGCAGGAGACAAGAGGAAAAGCTCCATCGTGCATACAATTTACAATAGTAGGTGGCTAAAAGCCCTTATTATCACTTCCCTTCTGAGATCACAGTCAGGCAGAACAATTATTATTTTGCTAAGACCACACTTTGTCATATTTCTTCAAAACCTGCTCTGCCACTTGAAATCCAGCAGGGAACTAGTGATCTTTAATTTAAAGTGTTAGCATCGCCAATAAGAATTATCTCATGGAACTAACACAAAAAAAATGGCGCAAGTGATACTGCAGTTTTTTTGTTTTTTTTTATAGTGTTTCTCACTCTCCTAAAAATAAATCGCCTATTCATTAATGTAAAGTGGAACTACAAGACAAATAATCTGAGCTGTCTAATCCGCCAAAGCATTTTTACTTGTCCTTTATCAGTCCAGAGATCCAGGCACCCCTGCCAGAGCATATATCCACACACGCATTTCCCAGCTGAGCTTTGTAGCTTCTGTCATCACCTCTCCAACAACATTGACATCAAGATTTTTCTGCAATTGTGACATCAGGCTCACTATAGGGCTAATGTAAAAACATTAGGCTAAAACATTGGGCTAATAACATTTTGTGAATGCTTGTGGCAACAATTCTGATTCAATCTGTCATTTCTGCAGTAAAGACATTGAACATAAAACAAGAATTCTCACTAGATGTTATAGGCTGCAAGGATATTTGTTTTCCTAAACCTACTTTTCATATGTCAGCCCTTAGTAGTTTGGATTGCACAATATACAGTTAGATGGCAACATCTGCTGTCTCCACTGGTAGCTTTTGATGAAAATGCCAGTATGTATCATGGCTTTTAAGATTTTCCAACAATTATATGCCAAAGGGAGGAGATGCTGCACTGGAAACATTTGGTCTGTCCAGGAAATATTACTCAGACTTCAAATATTTAGTAACTGTTTATAATGGCTTTGTACAAAAAAAACAACTGGGTAGGACAGACTGTGTAAAGCAGTTAATAGCCATCATCCAGTAAAGTTTTAGACAAAAAGTTAGAACTAGCAAAGAAATATTGTAAATGAGTGGTTTGGTGTTATTCCAATTTTGGAAGGTGTTGGTTTTCTATTCCAAGGTGGTATCCCCACAATATTTTTAATTCTAATAAACTTTTTGTATAAAACTATACTTCTTGGGAGATGGCTATTACCTGCTTTACACAGTCTGTGCCCTACACAGCTGTTAGTTTTAATTTTTTGTAGTTGTCCTCTTACATAATTGCACCCACACCATAAATTTGTTAAGTCAGTGAGTAAGAGATGATCCCTAAGAGCCGTTTCACACTGGGGCGACTCGTCAGACAGCTCAGCCGCCTGACGAGTCACGTCCCATTCTATGCAATAGAACCGTTCTAATAGGAGCGATGCAAGTCTCTCCGACTTAGAAAAAGGTTCTTGTACGACTTCGGGGGCGGCTGGGGGCGATTTGCATTGACTTCAATACAGAAGTCATTTTGCTAATCGCCTCTGAAGTCATCTTCAGGACGACTTGTAGAGTCGCCCCCGAAGTCGTGCCGCCGCAGTGTGAACCGACTAATTTTTTGCGCATTTTATTTCTATTTAGTGTCATAATGGCTTTGGCATGTACAGTAGGTTTGGATAATGTGCACAAATTTCGGCAAGCCTCCAGATGCTTTGTTGAAACTTTTAAAGCATTATCTAGTTCCACTATGGCAGAGGTTAAAGAGGATTTTTAGTCTCCATTTAAAACATTAAAAGTCATGACTCATCAGCTACAAATACTATAGACAGAATATGTCTGTATATTCATAATTAGTCAAATAGCATCATTTGGTTAAATTATGTTAAGGAACAAAAAATATATCAATATAATGATATTTTCTGTTGTTTAATATTTGTTCATATAGATGATGACATAAACAAATACGTTAAAATAACTAAATCCAAACTAGGGAGTACCTGAGCATAAGGGTGGTGGTTTAGTAAACATATAGAAGCCATATCTATAGAAATCCACTAAAGGGTAGTGTTGCATAATATCATTAAAGCAGGTAATATAGACATGGACTTACTTGACAGAATCAACCTCACACCTTGACAATCCAGCAAAGAATGCTGGTGTGAAGGTGCGGGTGATCTGTATTTATATCAAGTCCCTCCCATTAGCTATCACAGTTATCTGCAGACAGCTGACTGTGAGAAACAGAGATAATAGGGAACTCCTAATTAGTCCCCTGAATCAGGTGGATGCGAGCATAATGCCGCGTACACACCATCACTTTATGTGATGAAAAAAAATGACGTTTTTAAAAACGTCACTTTAATTGACTGTGTGTGGGGGAAAACGTTGTTTTATGTCTTGTAAAAAACGACCAAAAAAAATTGAAGCATGCTTCAATTTTATGTGTCGTTTTTCAAAAGTGCACTTTTTACTTCACAGAAATTGACCGTGTGTAGCAAAAAACGTCGTTTTCTAAGACGTTTTTTCATCCACGCATGCCCAGAAGCTACTTATGAAGCGAGCTTCAATGGTAAAACGTGGTGGAACGTAACCTCACTTTGCAAGATCATTGTGAGAAAACGATGGTGTGTATGCAACTTCGTCTTTGAAAATTGAAGTTTCAAAAACGTCATTTTTTACTTCACAGAAAGTGTCGTTTTTTTCATCACATAAAGTGATGGTGTGTACGCGGCATAAGGGTGATGGTTTATTTAACATATAAAGGCAATATCTATAGAGGTCCACTAGAGGGTAGTGTTGCATAATATCATTAAAGCAGATACCGTATTTATCGGCGTATACCGCGCACTTTTTTGCCATGAAAATCAGGGCAAAATCGTGGGTGCGCGGGTGCACTCACGTCCTGGACGTACAGGGCGTCAGCGCGGGTAGCCAAGCATTTCCGACAATACACGAGTGTACTCAAACTCGGCGCGGGAAACGAGCGGGGAGGACGCCGCAGAAGGACGCCGGACCCGCTGAAGAGGACACCGGAGCCGCCGAAGAGGACACCGGACCCGCCGCAGAAGGACACCTGAAGCCGCAGAAGGACACCTGAAGCCGCAGAAGGACGCCGGACCCGCCCAAGAGGACACCCGAAGCCGCAGAAGGACGCCGGACCCGACGAGGCCGCCGATGGACGCCGCGCAAGACACCAAAACTGTAAGTACAAAAAAACTTTTTTTCCACAGGATTGGGGGCCACTTTAGGGGTGCGCGGTATACGCGGGAGCGCGTTATACCGCGATAAATATGGTAATATAGAAATGGAACTTACACTATGACAATCCAGAAAAGAATGCTGGTGTGGAGGTGTGGGTGCTCTGTATTTATATCAAGTCTCTCCCATCAGCTATCGCAGTCAACTGCAGACAGCTGACTGCAAGAAACAAAGATAGTAGAAAATCCTAATTAATCCCCTGGATCTAGTGAATATCAATATAAATGATATTTTCTGTTATTTAATATTTGTTCATATAGACGATAACATAGACCAATAAGTTTGAATAACTAAATCCAAACTAGAGAGTACCTGAGCATAAAGGTGATGGTTTAGTAAACATATAAAAGCCATATTTGTAGAGATCTGCTAGAGGGTAGTGTTGCATAATATCATTAAGGCAGGTAATATGGACATGAAACTTATTTGACAGATTTGACCTCACACCATAACAATCTAACAACGAATGCTGGTGTGGAGGTGTGGGTACTCTGTATTTATATCAAGTCCCTCCCATCAGCTATCGCAGTTAATCGCAGACAGCTGACCGCGAGAAACAAAGATAGTAGGGAAATCCTAGTTAGTCCCCTGGATCTGGTGTGCGTGGCAAAGCCCCCACCGCGCATGCGCAACGTCATCGCCTCGGGGCGGCGTCAAGCACACCACATCCACCGACACAATAAGCCTCAACTGCGGACTGAGCATATCCGCTAGGAGTGGCAAAATGGAGAGTGTGGGCGGGGATGGAATATCAACCCACAGAGTCTCTAGCGCGGCCCAGATTCAAAGAACCGGCGGCTTTGTGTGCCGGGCAATCCCCTTGATCGACCACCACAAACAATCTTGGAAAACCTGCATAAAGCAAAGGCAAAATAAACTAAAAGTAAAAGGAACAGTAATACCCAAATATTACATAAGAGTTTAATCAATAATAAGAGTGTTCAATATCAAGTTGACTGGCATACCCCATAGATGTTAAATATGACCCAACTGGAAGATAGCAAAATTACATAAGCAGGTACATTAATCATAAATTGTAAATTATATAAGATTTAGTGTTATTAAAAGGCAAACCAGCAGATATTAATATTACTTTACAATTACATTAGTGGCTCATTTTTCTATGCCACCTGAGGAGAAGCCCTCCAGAAAAGGTTTAAAGCAAATAGCCTTATTTAGGCCTGGAGGCAATGTGGCATTTAACTGGAAAATCCATCTAAGTTCCATCTGGAGGAGGGTCTTATTCCAGTCACCCCCCCCTGGGGTTGGGGTGTATCCTATCCAGGATCAAAAATTTGACACTGGGGAACACTCCACCATGTACCAAGGTAACATGGCGTCCCGGGGGGAGGTCCGGATCACGCAACCGCATACTGTGGATGTGTCTATAGACCCTCCCCCAGAATTCCAGCTTGGTCTTCCCAATATAGAAGCAACCACAGCTACATTGCAACAGGTAGATGACTCCCAAGGTTCTACAATTTGCAAAGTGTTTTGGATAAAATGTTTTTCCATTTGGAAGGACAGGGTTCTTTTGTACAAGCATATATCTACAGTAATTGCACTTTCCACACATTAAAGTGCCCTTGTATTTACAATGTATAGGTACATTTTTGAACTCACTGCTAACGACTCTATCACTAATGGATGGAGCTCTTCTAAAAGAGTCGCTTTTCTGGAACCAAGGAACCCAAGGCTGGATCTAGTGTCAACATATGCCAACATTTTTCAATGATTTGTTTCACTTGAAATTATTGTTGATTATATCTTGTGATAATTCTCAAAATGTTGTTATCTCTTGGTGGCGTTTTGTTGTAGAGTAGATAATTTCTTGATCTCATTGTTACTTGTTTAAATTATCTTTTTAAAGAAGCATGTGAGTAGCCCCTAAGAAGGAGCCTATCACAAAGTTTCCCAGCCTCTATTACAAAGGTTTTGTCATCAGTACAGTTACGTTTTATCCTTAAATATTGACTATAAATAGAGTCAATTAACGATTGTGGGTTGAAGCTCGTAGCATGGAGTATTGTGGTACCCGCTGTAGGTTTTCTATATAGTTTCGTATACAATTTACTTCCAATACCTTTATAAATTTCCACATCCAAAAAAGTAACCGAGTCCTTATCAAAGGACATGGTGAAGTTTAAATTAAAGTTATTTTTATTCATCCTTAAAAAGCACTGCTGGAGCTAAGCTCTTTTGCCCCGTACACACCATCACTTTATGTGATGAAAAAAAATGACGTTTTTAAAAACGTCACTTTAATTGACCGTGTGTGGGGGAAAACGTCGTTTTATGTCTTCTAAAAAACGACCAAAAAAAATTGAAGCATGCTTCAATTTTATGTGTCGTTTTTCAAAACGTCAAATTTTACTTCACAGAAATTGACCGTGTGTAGCAAAAACGTTGTTTAAAACGACGTTTTTTCATCTGCACATGCCCAGAAGCTACTTATGAAGCAAGCTTCAATGGAAAAACGTGGTGAACGTAACCTCGCTTTGCTAGAACATTGTGAGAAAAACGATGGTGTGTAGGCAACTTCGTCTTTGAAAATTGAAGTTTCAAAAACGTCATTTTTTACTTCACAGAAAATGTCGTTTTTTTTCATCACATAAAGTGATGGTGTGTACGGGGCATAAGAACCTTGCTGAAAGCTTTACAGATGCTTGGCAGGAGCTTGCTGTACACACTGCTCTCATACAATATGAAGCCTGTATAAACAAAGCTTGAAAATGTAATAGATCCCATTGAAATTCTTCTCATATACAGAAAAGAACCAGACATGTTTTATAAGGTTGCTTCCATTGATCTATCATTTCCGTGTACAAAGTTGAATGAAACTTTTTATCAATCAATACTTTTCACTGCTTTTCTATGCATTTTCAATATATTTCCAGGTGAACCCCAAAAAAGAAAAGTACTGGACCCATGTTATTTCTGATGCCAGCCGGTTTGCTATGATGTGGAAACATGGTGGAATTTATATGGATACTGATGTAATCTCCATTCGCCCAATACCTAAGGATCATTTCGTAGCAGCTGAATCTACTAGAGTTACCAGCAGTAGTGTTTTTGGGCTGCCACCCTTTCATAGCGTGACCTGGGAGTTTATGGAAAATTTTGTGGTGGAATACAAAGGATATAAATGGGGACACCAAGGACCAGGAGTGTTCACACGTGTTATAAAAAAGTTGTGTGGAGAGATAGTATTTACATTTTTGGTAGATACTGTATGTGGAGATATATTTTACTTTCATCCTTATCGTTTCTACCCAATTTTGTATACATCCTGGGAAAAATATTTTGAAGTTAATGAAAATCCACCAACTTTCACAGACTCGTATGGCCTACATCTATGGAACTATAAAAACAAAGTTGGTCTAACCATGGTTCCTGGAAGTAATACATTAGTGGAGCACCTCTATAAAAAATACTGCCCGCTCACATATGGAGCAATTCTGAGAAATGAAACAATTTACATTTAAAAATAACTTTACTCAGCAGTACACAAAGAAAATTATAACGTACTTTGTTGCTGCCATTACTAAAGAGGTGAAAAGGATAGTGGCCCCTGAGATCGGGCACTAAAGCTGGATATACATGTAGTATTTTTTTTCCATTCAACTATGTTGATGCAGAGATCCCCCCCACTGTGCTATTCTATTGAGACAATGGGGACCCCCCCCCATCAGAATTACAGACCAGTGCTGCAGTCAATGGCTGTGAGTGCTGATTAAATGTGGGTTTTCCAGCATAACCCGTCAACAGAAGCCACACGTTAAACAGACAGTGGTACACACATACCGAAAGTTGTCTGGTTTCTGCTAAATTAGCTGAATTTTGGTATGTGTGTATGGGGTTTAAGAGTAGCAGTCAGATCACTCTCCCTTGGTCATATGACATCACTGGGACCTAGCAATTGGCTACTAGTCTCAGGAGAGTAGATCACATGCACTGAATATTGTCTATAGCTGCTATAGAAGTAGCAAAAATAGAGCGCTGGCAAGTGGAGCGTCAGTTTTAGTAGGGTGCCCTAAATGAGACAGTGGGATGAATTTAATAAGGGCAAATAGACTGTGCACTTTGCAAGTGCAGTTGCTCCAGAGCTTAGTAAATGAGATTTTGCCTCACTTTGCAAAGACTACCCAATCAAGCATTTTTGTTTGAACATTATTGGATGATGGAAGTCAATAGACCTTCACCTCATTTACTAAGCTCTGGAGCAACTGAACGTTCAAAGTGCACATTCTATTTGTCTTTAGTAAATTAACTCCCGCCTCTAAAGAATATGTAAACCCAATATTTCATATTCCTGATATGTGTCTGCTCAACCATGTACTTGTATGAAAAAGTATCCAGTTCTCTTTGTATTGCTTCATTTGTGATAAAAAATGATCACAATTAAAAGAGCATAAATGCACGATTAAAACAATCACAAACAGCGCTAAAAGTGATAATTCTGGTGTAAATGCTCAAGGCACCACTAATACACTATAAAAAAATATTGTGTGAAGGAAATCAGTCAGTAGAGGTAAAGTCCCATAAAAAGATGTGGTTCACTTTAAGAAAGGACAGACAGCGTAGCACCTTCCACCCGAACTCCTTAAAAGACACCGCGTGGGACAAAACGAGCCCCCTCTGGGGTACACACTTACCAAAAAGTAAGTTAAATCAGGCGATGTATATAAAACTCCAGACTGGTATATATCCTTCAAACAGGGTAATCAAATGAATAATATAAAAGATAAACAAGCGCATAGTCACCAATTCCTGTATGCTAGGTAGAGCGTTGTGCTGGTCCTATTACAGTCTCAAAGAGGCTAGCAAACGTTGGTTCCAGCTGAGGCCCTGGTGGAGCGCAAGCGTCACTTCCTGAGCGTCGTGAGTAGCCACGCCCTGACGCGTTTCGTCATAGGACTTCGACAGAGGGCGTGGCCTCACGACGCAATCCACCAAGTTAAATACATGTTGCTCTCACAGGCACACCCATCACCGTAGAGGCGAGGGCGGGCAAAGGTGCTTAACCCGCCCCCTAACTCATAGAACCACGGCGTACGGGGGCGAGTGAGAAATAGTCCAAAAAACAACAACATCCGTCATGCACTGTCACACACAGGGGCCATGATTAACAGTGACACCGGAAGTAAGGGTGGTAGACAGCGCACGGAAGTAAACATGTAATTTTAAACATAATAGTAAACTCATAAGGCTATTAGGAGCACTAAAATGTCATATAATCAGCAACAAAAAACGGATGTCATATACTCATACAATGTAAGAACTTCACTGAATAAATAATCAGTTGAAATTCATTACATTATATCTATATAAATATATATGTTACATATTAAAAAATGTGCATTAATACCATTAAAATATACATTAATAACTGTAATCAATTTATAAATATATTTAAAATTTGGAAATGACTCAATAAAAAGTCTCAATAATAAAAAGTGATCCCATTTAACGTAATATAGAACATATTGTGCAATGATAGATAAACCACAGCTAGTATAGCACCATCTTGTGGTAAGCAGATATATGGCAGACATATCAACCTTACACTCAAAGCACAGGGAAATGTGACCATAATTTGCTATTTAACCTGTATCAAAAAATTCGGTGATCTTTCAAGAAAAACACAACTAAAACAGGAAAGAAAAAGCCGAACTAAGAAGGAGCAGGCAAATGATAAAGCAAAAATGACACTTAACCACTTAATATGGGAACATAAAGGGAAAAAAAATGGGTCAACAGCCACAACTCAAATTGACCAATTATGACATACTATCAGAAATCACTAATAAAACAATTAATGTCTAGCTCGACATTCAAGCCCCTAGGGGCAAGAGTGTCGGCCGAAAAGATCCATTGGGTTTCTCTCTTTGATAAATCCCTGACCAGATTGCTTCCTCTCCATGTTGGTTTCAAATGGTCCACACCCCAGAACATTAGACCACTCGGGTCTTGATTATGGAACAACTTAAAATGAAGCGAAACATTGTGGTCTTTAAAACCCAATAAAATATTGGCGATATGCTCTCCAATGCGCACCTTAAGTTGGCGTTTAGTCCGCCCTATATAGAGGAGCCCACAGGGGCACTGGAGGGCATACACCACATGTGTGGTGTTACATGTAATAAATTCGCCAATAATGAATTCTTTGTTATTGGCACTTGAGGTAAATTTCTTTACTGCTTTCATAGGCCGATTGGCCTCCCGGCAGGCTCTGCATTTGCGACATGCAAAAAAACCATCGCAATCCCAGAAACTTGATGGCCTGATAGGGGGATCAAGTACCTTACGAACCAGCTTATCAGCAAAACTCTGGGCTTTTCTGTAAATAAAGCCGGGTTTCTCAGGAAGGACAGCCATTAACACCTTATCCATAAGCAATACATGCCAATGATCAGAAAAAATTGCCTCGACTTCTCTATATTGGGCATGATACCCCGATATAAAATTCCATTCATGGTTATTCAGTGGCCTATTCAGAGTTCTATCTGCGAGGAACACCTCTCTAGGTTGTGCGGCTAATTCACATATAATAGTATCAAGCCCATTTTTCTTATACCCCTTCTCTAGGAACTTTCCCTTTATAATTTCTGCCTGATCTAAAAAATCTGTGGTGTCAGTGCAGTTTCTCCTTATTCGGGTTAGTTGTCCTTTTGGAATATTTTTTAGCCACATCGGGTGGTGTCCACTGCACATAGGGAGATAGCTATTTGAATCTGTAGCTTTGTGGATAGTCCTGAGCCGGTCCTAATAATTTCCAAATCCAGAAAATTCACTCTATCCTTACTAACAGTGCTAGTAAGCACAATATTATTAGTGTTAGGCCCCGTACACACGACAGAGGAACTCGACGTGCTTGGCACGTCGAGTTCCTCGTCAAATTTTGGGATGAAGCCGCCGAGGAGCTCGGCGGGCCGCCTTCTCCCATTGAACAACGCGGACAACGAGAAAATAGAGAACATGTTCTCTATTTTCTCGTCGAGCTCCTCGGCGGCTCCATCGAGCCAAAACTGTACAGACGACAGAGTTTCTCGGCAGAATCCGGGTTTTGACCGAGTTTCTCGGTGAATTCTGCCGAGAAACTCTGTCGCGTGTACGAGGCCTTAGAGTTAAGCTCATCCAGAAAAGCATGTAGCGTAGTGAGAGGGCCATCCCAGATAAGCAGAAGATCGTCTATATATCTCCTGTAAAACAGGAGAGAGGGACGTGTAACTGAAAAGATGACTTTATCCTCCCATTCACTCATGAACATATTAGCTATGCTCGGGGCAAATCGAGCCCCCATAGCTACTCCCCGGCATTGGGAATAAAACTAGCCTCCAAACCAAAAAAAGTTATGTCCTAAACAAAAGTCTAATGCATTTCTCAAAAACACCTTTTTATTATGGGAGATGTCTTCACGTTGACTCAAGCTCCAATTAAGTGCCAGGAGGGCATCATCGTGCTGAATCACGGTATAAAGTGATGTGACATCTGATGTGACAAGGTATACTTCCTCCCTGTTGGTCAAATTAATTTCCTGGAGTAATTGTAGAAGACTTTTTGTATCCTTCAAATAAGCTCTCGTATGTATAACACTCGTCTGCAGATAGAGGTCCAGGTATTGACCTAACCGGGATGTAAGCGAGCCTATCCCATTGACGATAGGTCGACCTGGGGGGCATTGGGTACTTTTATGAATCTTTGGGAGAGTATAGATCGTGGGAATTCTGTTAGAGCTTGGTAACAGATATTTTTTCTCACGATTATTCAACACTCCAGATTTAAAACCCATATTAATGAGTTTATTCAAATCAATCTCATATTGAGATGATGGATCTTTATCAAGTAGGACATAGGTACCTGTGTCGCTCAGCATTTCAGCCAGCTGGTTATCATAAAATGCTTTATCTAGAATGACAACTCCACCTCCTTTGTCTGCAGGACGTATTATCAAATCCTTTTTTTCTTCTAATGATTTAATACCATCTAGAATATACTGAGGATTGACATTTTTTTGGGGTGCCAATTGACGCAAATCCCTCAAGACTAATCCTTTAAAAACTTCTATCTGATGGTTACCTTTATTTAAAGGGTTAAAGAGGGACTTATTCCGTAAGCCACTATCAAGTGCTATTGAGGAAGTCCCAGATGAAGAGTTAGAGTTTTTATTAATAAAATACTTTTTCATATTTATTCTGCGTACGTATTTATGCAAATCAATAAATACGTCAAATTTATTAATAGGTCTTTTAAGTCCGCACTTAAGGCCTAAATGCAAAATATTTGTCTCTTTGGAGGTTAATTCAGTATTACTTAGATTAAAAATACCACCTCTACTTAAACCCTCCTTCTTTTTTTGGACTTTCTGTCCCGATCTACACCCTCTTGTTGTTCCCGATGCGGGGGCGGTTCCCTCCATTGCTGTTCTGCATAGCCCATTGCTTGTTGCTGGTATGCCGGGGGACGCACCCTCCAATGTGGGGCACCCCGGCCTCGTCCATGTCCTCCCCTCCCTCTCCCTAAAAAAGGTTTCGGGGATTGAGGACGGCTTCTTTCATCCCATAAGGGTTCAAATCGATTCTGAACTGGGATGTGATATTGTCTATCACTAGATGTACTTGGGTATGCGGGGTTCTGTGACACCCTTGTGGTATTATTTTTTGCCTGATTCCCATTAGGCTGAATAGGGATAGATTGATTTCTAGATGGTTTAGGTGCAGGGGCAGCTCTTTGAGTGGAATTGCGGATGGGTGTAACCCCAACCGCGTTTTCTGTAGAAACTTCCATATGAGCTGCATCTTCAATTTCATTCTGTCCCACTTGTTGCCAAGTATAAACTTTTCTAGACTGAAAATCACCCAAATCCCTATGAAACTTTTTAGTTTTTTTCTTTTGTGTTTCCTTGTCAACTTTTTCAAGTTTCTTCACAATGCGGGTATTAAAATCTGTAAATTGTTGAGTATCATTAATTGGTTCAAGTTGTGTTTTTAATTCATTAATTTTTGCTACCAAAATAGCCATTTTCCTTCTCTTCCGTTTGAGAACTAATTCCTGTAGTTTAGCACCCATACCATCAAAGAAGTTATACCATTCGTTTACAGAATCAATGTCATCAAGACCATCTTGTGGTGCGACATCCCAACGCAAATTTCTGGTAATAATCATTTCTTTTGTATATTTTTCAAAAGTACATATGTCCCACCACGTACGGACCTGCTTTTCCAGCACATGGCCTAAGGTGGTCAGCATAGCATTGAAATTAACTTGTGTGGATGTCTGCTCAGTTACGGTAAAAATATTATCTAAATCTATATTTCTGTTATCAAGAAATTGCAAGGCATCCATGGCTGCTAGGATAAAAGTAACAAATAGAAAACGAAAAAAGTGTACTGAAGGCCTACAGAACACCTCCCAGCGCCAAACCCGGATATAAGCTGATTGCAATAAGCTAATAACTGAAAGAACGTAGATGACAGAGAATCTGTATACTACGATGATGGGAGCAGCCGTTTAAAACAATAAAGACATGATAAAAAATGATCACAATTAAAAGAGCATAAATGCACGATTAAAACAATCACAAACAGCGCTAAAAGTGATAATTCTGGTGTAAATGCTCAAGGCACCACTAATACACTATAAAAAAATATTGTGTGAAGGAAATCAGTCAGTAGAGGTAAAGTCCCATAAAAAGATGTGGTTCACTTTAAGAAAGGACAGACAGCGTAGCACCTTCCACCCGAACTCCTTAAAAGACACCGCGTGGGACAAAACGAGCCCCCTCTGGGGTACACACTTACCAAAAAGTAAGTTAAATCAGGCGATGTATATAAAACTCCAGACTGGTATATATCCTTCAAACAGGGTAATCAAATGAATAATATAAAAGATAAACAAGCGCATAGTCACCAATTCCTGTATGCTAGATAGAGCGTCGTGCTTCATTTGTGTAAAATCCCTGATGTTCCTGCCAGTCCCTCTGCTTTCCTATTAAAAACTGACCACACTAGACAGGAGAGCATGGCATGGTCCGTGTTCTGGCTGTACTGGGAGCTATTCCAATGATCAAACTTGTCCTGACATTCCCCCATCCCTGCACAGCCATTCACTGCAAAGATCAGTGTACTGTTGTTTCTCCTCCCATATCACTTAATGCAGCTGAGAACAGAGGGAATGTGATTACTTATAAAAGTGGGAGAAAAGTATTGATATATTTTTTTATATCAATACAAAAATGTTTTGCCTTTCATTTCCTTTCATTGCCTTTCAGTTCTACTTTAAACTAAATGGGCTGTTTTACAAGGTGAGGGTTTTTCATATACTTTAAAGGAACACTACATGTGAGGCCTCGTACACACGACAAACTTGCTGGGAGATATTTTTTTCCGAGTAAACCGGTCGTGTGTACATTTTTGTCGAGGAAACTGTCGAGAAACTCGACGAGCCAAAAAGAGACCATGTTCTCTATTTCCTTGACGGGAATGGAGAAACTTGGCTTGTCGAGTTTCTCGACGGCTTCACAAGGAACTCGACGAGCAAAACGATGTGTTTCGCCCATCGAGTTCCTCGGTCGTGTGTATGAGGCCTTATACTTACCTCCACTGTGCAGCTCGTTTTGCACAGAGTGTCCCCGAACCCGGTCTTCTGGGGTCCCTCGGTGGCTGTCTCGGCTCCTCCTCACAAGAGCTTTCCACCTTCATGGGAGCGAGCTCGCATGGTGGAAAGCTTTTGCGAGGGCGCTCCCGTGATACAGCGGCGGGCATAGCCGCCGACTGTATCACTCGGCCCCGTCCCCCGGGAAAGCCGTGTCATCGGATGTGATTGACAGCAGCGCCAGCCAATGGCTACGCTGCTATCAATCCGTCCAGCCTAGCCAATCAACGGCCAGGCTGGGAACCGAAGCGGATCACGGGACGCGCGGGACTTTCGAGGGGTGAGGTAAGTAAAATGGGGGTTCAGGGGGGCGGGGGGGGGGGGGGGGCGGTACTGTCGGATGTTTTTTCACCTTAATGCATAGGATGCATTAAGATGAAAAAATATTTACCTTTGCAACCCCTTTAAGTACAGTATAGTCATTACAATGTCTCCTCTTACTGAACAGGGCAAACTTTGGAAATATTTACAATGTAGAAAGCGCCCTAAAAAAGAAGAGCAGAGGCAGAAATGCTTGGTAAAATATTTTCACTTTAAAAATCAGGAAAATGAGCAATGATCTTATATATTTTTTTCCCAGTCTCCTTCTGGTCATTATCATTTAGCAAATGTATTAGTAAAACAAGTTGGACTCCAGTCCTTGTTTTTTTTGAGAGTCAGGAAATTCTACCGGGCTGTTATTGCTATCTATATTTACGCAGAGATTTCCCCTCTTCTCTTCTACAACAAGAGTCAGGTTATAATCTCCAACAGTTGTCACTGGAATAATTGTCTCAATTGGAAGATTATCGCTCACCTTCTGTCTGTAAGACTCTAGTCACACCTATATGTACATGCTTGTGTTCACCAAAACATGTGTACCCCACATCATATGTAATATGTGTGTTGTGATACATTGTCCCCCCAGTTTGAGTGACATCTCAGTGCACATATACAGTATGAATAAGTGCAGCTGCCCTTTAGAGCACCACAATGCAAAGATGTGAATGCACCGTGTGTTGTGTTGCATTGCTCAGTAGAGATGCGTTGAGGCTCGTTAAGGTTTTTGTAAAGTCATTAAAAACTACTTACACTCCCTTAACAATTTGTTTACATTACAATATAAATGACTGTAAATACCTTTTTTTCATTTTATCAGTGGGACCATGACATTTTGTCCCATCTTCTCCCACCAGGGTTTGGGGTGGTGACTCAAAAAGATGTTGGAGAGAGAGATGGGATACCTTTCAATTATTCTCTGGCTGTAGGCGAACCTCTGTTGAACCGCGATGAGCTTGCTTTGCTGGAAGGGTTGTACTCGCAGAAATCCGACTATAGGAATCTACAGGCACATGTGCACACATACAGTACATACACAAGCCAAGAGGTCACAGACCACATTCAAATCTCACAGAGGTTCTAATCATTCACCAACCTATCCAAAACCACTTCACTATTACTTTTATATACTTTTTTTTTCATTGTACAAATTACTGATGTATTGCCAAAGCCATTCTTTTTACCATTTAATAGATCAGAGTTGCAATATTGAGTAAGTTAACATAAATACTAATAGTTTCATAAGTAATATATTTATTTGGGTGGTAAACCAAAAGATAATCCTGTACTCAAGGCCTTATCTTGTAACTTGACACATGGTGGTAAAAAAAGAGAACAGTGCCTTAAGGGATACGTGTATTTATCGCAGGTCTTGTTATTGTTATTATTTTATTATAATTTTTTTTTATTAATTTGTTCATGGCAAGGCAACCTTCGTTATTTAAATCCTATTTATCTGAATAAAATGGTGGATCCCCCAGTTCATAGATGCAATACTGCATCTAGTACATATTATTCAGTCAACACGCCAACAGAAATGGGTTACCGCAGCATACAATGTGGAAAATTATGTGGATTGAGGCTGGGTTCACACTACTACACTACTTTCATCCTACTTTGCTCTGTGTTCAATGTTTCCCTATGAGAGCGTCTTGTAGTGTCCTACACAAGGCGGTCGGACTGAAAATGCTCCCTGTACTACTTTTGGTCCTACATTGATCCTACTTCAGGCCCATTGAATATCGTTGAAGTCGGACCAAAGTAGTATCCTGTTCATGAAAGTAGGATGGATGTAGGACCAATGTAGGATAAATGTAGGACCAATGTAGCAGAGCAAAGTAGGATGAAAGTAGTGTAGTAGGCTGGGTTCACACTACTACACTACTTTCATCCTACTTTGCTCTGCTACATTGGTCCTACATTGGTCCTACATCCATCCTACTTTCATGAACAGGATACTACTTTGGTCCGACTTCAATGATATTCAATGGGCCTGAAGTAGGATCAATGTAGGACCAAAAGTAGTACAGGGAGCATTTTCAAAGTCGGACCGACTTGAGTGTGAACCCAGCCTCAGGCTGGGTTCACACTTGTCCTACAACGGTCCTACATTGGGAGCTCATGTAGCATGACGTGTGAAAATCAATGTTTCCCTATGAGAGCTGTCTTAACTGGTCCGACACAAGTCGGTCCGACTTTGAAACTACTCCCTGTACTACTTTGGTCCTACTTTGATCCTACATCAGCCCATTGAATATCATTAAAGTAGGATCAAAGTAGGAGCCTTGTCCTAACCATCCGACTTTTGACATCCGACTTGTAATTACAGCAGCAGTAAAAGGAATTTATCTCACTCTGGGATTGTTTTGATTGGTCAAAGAACAAGTCAGACTATCACAAAGTCGGATCAAAGTAGTATCCTGTTCATGAAAGTAGGATGGATGTAGGACCGATGTAGGATCAATGTAGGACCAATGTAGGACCAATGTAGGATCAGTGTAGGACCAATGGAAGCAGAGCAAAGTAGGATCAAAGTAGTGTAGTAGTGTGAACCCAGCCTCAGGCTGGGTTCACACTATACTACACGACTTTCATCCTACTTTGCGCTGCTACATCGGTCCTACATTGGTCCTACATTGATCCTACATTGGTCCTACATCCATCCTACTTTCATGAACAGGATACTACTTTGATCCGACTTTGTGATAGTCTGACTTGTTCTTTGACCAATCAAAACAATCCCAGAGTGAGATAAATTCCTTTTACTGCTGCTGTAATCACATGTCAGATGTCAAAAGTCGGATGGTAAGGACAAGGCTCCTACTTTGGTCCGACTTCAATGATATTCAATGGGCTGATGTAGGATCAATGTAGGACCAAAGTAGTACAGGGAGCATTTTCAAAGTTGGACCGACTTGTGTAGGACCAGTTAAGACAGCTCTCATAGCGAAACATTGATTTTCACACGTCATGCGACATGAGCTCCCAATGTAGGAGCGTTTGTCGGACAAGTGTGAACCCAGCCTCAGTGTTGAGAATGTCAGATGACCTAAATCAGTGCTTCTCAATTCTAGTCTTTTGGAAAATCCAACAGTTTTGTTTTTTTCTGGATATCCTTCAGCTGTGGTAATCACTAAACACCACCCAGTGTTGGTAATCGGTGAGATAAAACAATAACCTAGCGATTGCCCAATAGTAAATAGTGCCCCATTGTTGGCATCATTGGGAGGAATTGTGCTCCATTAGTAATGTCACTGAAAATAATTTTACTCATGCTTGGTGTCAGTAGGAGAAATTATGCTTTACCATTGGTTTTAATGGGAGGAATAGTGCTTCATTGATGGTGTTAGTGGGGTGAATAGTGCCTTAAATAAATACAAGCAGAGACCCACATCTGCCCATGGACAGTTTAGGGATAACTGCTTTTGAAATGTATCTAAAACCAAAATGTTTTGTTTTAGTTTTAGATAAAGTATTTTCTTTGTTTCATTTTAGACAAAGTGGTGTGGGATTCAAACTCCTGTTCACTAGAAAGAATGACCCTCTTCATTTGCCTTGGTGATGTCACCAGGACTGAAAGTGAAAATTGCCCATTTTGAGTTGCCACCAAAAAAGGGAACACTTAGTCCCATGACAATTGTCATAGAGGAGTCTTTGCTCATTTTAGACAGTTGTGCTCTTTTTTTCCTGTTGCATATACTGCACAGAAAGTGAGGGAACATTTCCAAAATGGAACACAGCTGGTGAAAAAAAAGCCTTTAGTGTATTAACCATTCTTTACTCCATCCAAAATAGGATATTCAATTTATGTTAAACCTATTAACAACAAACACAGTGGGGTTGATTCACTAAAGGCAAATACGCTGTTTATTTTGCAAGGGGATGTTCCCCAGAGCTTAGTAAATGTGGTGACGTTTCACTTTGCAAAGAATAAGGCCTCGTACACACGACGATACATGTCCGATGACAACGGTCCGCGGACATGTCCGCTGTACACACCATCAGACCAAATTTCCCGCGGACAGCGAACGAGGTGACGTGGCCGCGCCGTCGCCGCGTCATCGTTGCGCAACCCTGGAAGGTCAATGCTTCCACACATGCGTCGAATCACTTCGACGCATGCGAGGGCTTTCGGCCGAGCGGACATGTCCGGTGAGTCATACAGATGACCGAACATGTCCGACGGACAGGCTTCTAGCGGACATGTTTCAGACGACCGAACATGTCCACGGAAACTGGTCCGCAGACCAGTTTCAGCAGACATGTTCGGTCGTGTGTACGAGGCCTAACAGGTCATGTGATGACAGAAGTCAGCAGATCTTCATCTCATTTACTAAGCTCTGGGGCAAATTGCCATGCAAAATGCAACTTCCCTTCCAAGTGAACAATCTGTTTGCCTTTGATAAATCAACTCCATAGATAGATTATATTAGTGCTCTCTATATAATAACATATTTTTGATTTATGCCACCCTTCTTTCTTTTTTTTTTTTTTTTTTTGTTGCTCTGCTGCTGTTTAATTGATCTTGTCCCCACTGATTGACTTTGTTTGCATGAAAGGCATGAGGTAGTCTGTCAGGGAAGGCTGATGAAGAGGAGGTTCTCTCCTTGAAACGCATTTCATACCCTTTGATGTCTTACCTGGAAGTGGGCGGAGCCAGGTGAGCTGTCGTTTTACCACACCGTGGAAGCTCAGCAGCCCTTTCCAGCCTCAGGAACTTTACTGTTACTCTGATCTGCCACCTGTGGTATTGATGTGCCTGAACACATTTTTTTTATTATTATCTTTGATTAATAAATCTGAATCCTTTTATTACTACAATATGGTGGTGTTTGTGCTGTTCTTTTGGGCCTTGTATTTTATTTATTTTTTCAGATTAGATATCATTGTGTGTATATATTTTTACCACTTACAAATTCATGAGATATTAATGAACTGATGTTTCCTTTGTATAGATTTCATATTTTATAATTTCCTGGTCTTCTGTGGGTACTGATATCATATTAGCTCATTCTGCAACTGGCAACAGCAAGGCAATGTAGTAATGCTTATTTGAGCTGAGATCTATGTAGTACCCACTTCCATACTAGTGATTTATCAGTGCTGAGAGTGCCTCCGGCAAAAAAGAACTTTCAGACATGTCCTGTGCACATTCCTTAGCATTAACAACCAGCCACACTCCAAAATTAAAAAAAAACTGGCATCTACATTTCACACCTAGCACATCAGCTACGGTCCACCCCCCCCCCCCCATAAATATGGACCCCCCCCCAAGATTTACAAGAACATCACTTTCCTCTGCAGGTGGAGCTCAGCGTACTTTTTTGGAAGTTTGCAATCAGGGAGGTAAGAAGGTTTATTTGCAGGAGAAACATATAAGATCATTTATTAAAGTGTACAGGATATTCACTAACACACATGTATATGTAAACTAGGTTCATAAAATACAATTCTTTTCAATGTGTCCATGTGTTGAGCCTATACTGATCTATGCAGGTTAATGCTGATCAGAAGACATGGTGTGAATAAAAAATATACACAATTTTATCACAACCAGTGCTAAAAGCTGTAGAGGCATAATATCGCATCTATTTTTAAGTGTGTATGGGTGCTCTTAGCTAGCTGTGTGACCATATGTAAATATTCACTGAAGGTATAATCTATAGTGAGTAAATCCATCATGAGTGAAATATTTGGGCTGCAATTGCTGATTGTCCTATGAAATACTAGTTGCCTGGCTGTTATGCTGAACCCAGGCTTCGGTATCTTTGGATCCACTTCCTCAGAACAAGATGCAGATTATGTCAATTGGAAAAATATCAGATGTTGGTATCTGAAAGCTTGCTTTGGGTCAATGAATCATTAAAGCAAGAGAGTAATTTAAGACAGTCACAAGCCTTTGACCTTAAAGCGGGGGTTCACCCTTAGAGGGCACTTTTTCCCCTTAGATTCTTGCTCGTTTTCTCTAGGGGAATCGGCTATTTGTATTAAAATATGTGCAGTACTTACCCGTTTTCGAGCTGCATCTTCTTCCGTCGCTTCCGAGTATGGGCTTCGGGAATGGGCGTTCCTTCTTGATTGACAGTCTTCCGAGAGGCTTCCGACGGTCGCATCCATCGCGTCACGATTTTCCGAAAGAAGCCGAACGTCGGTGCGCAGGCGCAGTATAGAGCCGCACCGACGTTCGGCTTCTTTCGGCTACGAGTGACGCGATGGATGCGACCGTCGGAAGCCTCTCGGAAGAATGTCAATCAAGAAGGAACGCCCGCTCCCGAAGACCCATACCCGGAAGCGACGGAAGAAGATGCAGCTCGAAAACGGGTAAGTACGGCTCATATTTTAATACAAATAGCCGATTCCCCTAGACCGAACGAGCAGGAATCTAGGGGAAGAAAACTTTTTTTTTTAGAAATGGGTGAACTCCCGCTTTAACTGATAGATTTCCTAAAAGCAATCGTGTTTCACTTTCAAGTAAGTTAGATACTAATAAGCAGCATGCTTTAAGTATCCTAGTGCCATCTTGTGGACAGTATGCAGAATGCAAGTATCATTGAATCCAAAGAAAAAAATAAATCCTTTTGTCCTAATGAGGAAACCTTTTTGAAAACATGAACCATTTAGAGAATTTATTTCAGTAGGTAACATTAGAGCTTAGTCTGAAACAGGCTATACAGAGGGAACGGGAGATCTCATTCCAGAGTCCTGATCTGGCATCCAGACATGGCGAAGATGACTTGCTGAAGTTCAAGCTGAGCATCAGAATGGGGAAGGGATTTTCCTGCACAACAATCTCTAGGGTTTACAGATGTATTACTCTCATTGACCTCCAGAGGCCTGGTGGTGACCCCCGGAGTCAGGGTGCAGGTTACTAGGCATGGTGGGTGTTGTGCAAGGTGGAAAGATGGGCGCCAGTCACTTTTAAAAATGAACAAAGAGAGTTTTATTTCTCCTAACAGTAAATGTGGCAGAGAGGGAAAGGGCACATGACAACCTTAGGCAAATGAAATAGCAAGTTGGCAGACTTCTTAGACAAAAATAGAACTAGGCAGACAGCTATACAGAAAAGGGGCCTTAAAGGGGTTGTAAAAATGTAAAGGTTCATGTTATTTCACCTAAATGCATCCTATGCAGGTGAAAAAACACCTGCCAATGACGCCCCCCCCCCCCCCAGCCCCCTGGTTTACATACCTGAGCTCGTTCACCTTCTGTGTGCGTTTCCCGACATCCTTTTTTCCTCTGTGTCTGGCTGTTGATTGGATAGATTGAAAGCAGCGCAGCCATTGGCTTGTGCTGCTATCACATCCAATGACGCAGCCGCTTTCCTTTGATAATATGATTGTGGAACCCAAATGGCAATAGGGGACCACAATGATACCACACAATAATAAATGTAGTTAAATATTATTATCTTGGCATTGGTCACCTGCTACACAGCTGCAATAGACAGTGTCCCACACGAGATATAGCTTAAGCAGTGGTAGGATGTTTAGTTGGCATAAGAAAAAAACAATGGTTACACGGATAATATTGACTACACACAGCTCCCTGTAAAAGTCGATGGGACACAACTGGTTTAGGATTTATTTGGTATCAGACCCAAATAACTTGACCTGGGGTCAGACCTGAGTGAGTGTAAGGTGGAGGAATCTCCCAATGCAATAACATCAACACTGGGACGCCTCTCCACCAAGTCCCACACAACTCCCCCAAACAGCAAAACAACGAAGCAATGCAAACAGTTATATCAAACCCATAAATTCACAACTGTATGACTCCCTCTAGTGAACAGTTCAACTGATGCGTGTCCGGTCGTAGCACTTCTGAGAATAGAGAAGACCTGTGACTTTTCCTGTAAGTGTCAGTTAATCTTCGGCTAGCTCTGTTAGTGTACTTATCTGTTTGTATTCCAATAAACAGGCTGAAGAGAAAGAATAATCACTTGATGCATACAGTGTAGTGGTTGAATTAACCCTAGTTCTCCCAAGTCGTTGTATCCTTCCCAGGGACAATTTTTCCCTACTTGCAGCGCTGCAGATGCCAGCAAGTACAAGTGGAACTATAGAAACTACACTATAGTTAATGCGCAACTGTTTTTTTCTTCTATATACTGCACAGCAAGTAGTACACCTATACCAGTCTTTGAAAGGACTTTTGTGGACCTGTTAGGTAACGATTTGTGTCACTAAAGTCTGTTCCTGCTCCGCACACAGCAACCTGTCCTTACACTGACAAAAAGTATATGAGTGTATTACACCCCTATATACTGCACAGCAAGTAGTACACCTATACCAGTCCTTGAAAAGGACTTTTGTGGACCTATTAGGTAACGATTTGTGTCACTACAGTCTTGTCCCTGCTCTGCACATAGCAACCAGTCCCTACACTGACAAAAAGCAGAATGTAAAATGGCCACCAGATCAGGTCTATTTATATGGTAGGGGGTATGTCCATGTGCTGAAATGTCTCAATTGGCTGTCCTGCACCACCTGATGGATGTGTCCTGGGTCAAAGTTCTTCTCAATGTAAAATGGTGGACCGTTGCGAATATCGCCAGATGTCCGCCTGTTCGGCAGACAGCGAACGAGCAAAGTTTGCAGCAAAACGACCGCCGGGCGAACCGCCAGGCCATCTCAACTTTCTAATATAGAAAGCATATTATAGTGGATTTGTATTGTGCAGCATTGTGACTGGTGGTGTATTTGGGTACTGCAGAATTTTCTTTTCTGTATGGCTGCGTTACATCTGCTACACACAGTGACAAAATTTACTGAAAAAAAGTTTTATAACTGGTGCGATAAACCAGTGGCCCCCCAAAATGACAGATTGAAGCGGGGTGTTATATAAAAATATACTTTCATAATAGTGTATTTGGGTACTGCAGATTTATTTTTTCCTGTTTTGCTGCTTTAACTTTGCTACACACAGTGACACACGTTACTGGAAAAAAAGTTTTATAACTGGTGCGATAAACCAGTGGCTCCCCAAAACGACAGATTAAAGTGGGGTGTTATATACATTCTTCCACATATACTGCGCTTCTCTAGAGACTTTTGTCACAGGGTAATTTAAAAAATGACAGGCAGAGGAAGAGGTAGGCCCTTCCACAGGGGTGGTAGGGCAGGAGCACCAGGCCGGAGCCAAAGTGGGAAGTGGCAAAAGGTGCGTTCGATTACGTCAAAGGACGCACCAGACTTGGTTGAGTCGCTCACCACCAACACCACCACCACCATATACCCTCCGCTTGAGTCACAGGAATTATTTTCCGATCCATCAGAAGACATTTCCGATGCGCAGCCATTGGATCAGGAAGAGGAGGTAGCAACCACCGCCACTCAGCAGTCTGACGACACAGGAGGGACAAACCAGACTGCTAATGTATCAGGAGCGAGCCATCAACCATGTACATCTGGCACTCCCAGGAGAAACCGGCCCATGGCTCCGCAGTGTGGGCTTTTTTTAACGTGTCCGCTGCTGACAATAGTGTTGCCATCTGCAGCCTTTGCAGTCAACGCATAGGTCACGGTAAGCCCAACACTCACCTAGGGACGATCGCCTTAAGAAGGCACCTGGCCTCCCATCACGAGCCCAGTGGGAGCAACGCCATCAGAACCCACAAAGCCACACTCCAGGCTCTCACCGTCCAGCCTCTTCTCCTTCTCCTTCTCCTCTATGCTCACAATTGTCCTACACTCCACCTTCCATCATTTGTTTGTTTGATATCATTTGTTGTATTTTTTAGCTTTGACTAAGCACTAGTTTCAGTGCGAAATGCGTCAGCGTCAGGTTTTATTTTGCTGTGACTTGTAGTGCTGTCCTTCTTTCAATAAAAGGCCACCATTTGTTCAGAGTGCGGCTGTCCAGAGACAATCTTTGTTCCTGCTTTGCTAAGTGCATTGCCTGCACCTGAGTTGTCTGCAACAGAGGATATTCATCTGGGTTCCCACCTGGAGTGGCTATTCCCTTTCCCCCACCTTTCATCATGCCTTCCTCAAGTTTTTTCTGCAAAAAGGCAGGCTTCCGTGGCCCAAATGTTCGATCGTAAAAAAACGATGATGCCGGATAACCCTCTTGCCCAACAGTTGACCGCTGGCTTGTCGGAACTGATGGCCCGCCAACTACTGCCATATAAACTGGTGGACTCGGAGGGCTTACGGAAATTTGTGGCCATTGGAACACCACAATGGAAGGTCCCAGGAATGAAATTTTTCTCATAGAAAGGCAGAAAGCCACAGACACGTGGTCTAGCAAACACAGGCAGGGAAGGTATATAACTTTTACTGCCCACTGGGTGAACCTTCTGACGGACGTCAAGCATGTAATCTGTGGCACCCATGTAGATTTGGTTTTACCGCCACAGATTGCATGCAGGCCTGCCTCCTCTTTTCCTCCTCCTACTCCATCCTCCCTCTCCTCCTCGGCTGACTCCTCCTTTTCTGATGCTACCGTCTCTTCCGCTGCGCCGCCCAAGATCCCCAGAACCTATTTGATATGCCAGGTGAGACGTTGCCATGCTGATGCTGTTGTGCCTGGAAAATAAGAGCCACACTGGTCCTGCACTCCTTTCAGCTTTGTGTTCACAGGCAGATCAGTGGCTAACACTGCTCAATTTGACAGTTGGTAAAGTGGTGTGCGACAACGGTGCCAATCTGCTGAGCGCGCTGAAACAGGGCAAAATTACACGCGTGCCATGCATGGCACACGTCCTGAACTTGGTCGTGCAGTGATTTGTTTACAGGTTACCAGTTTAGATGTACAGAGGCGATCTAGTGCTAGAATTGTTGCTGGCACTCTAACGCACGCGGCGATACCTCACATATGTGGTTTAACCAGCGTTTACATATGTCGGCGGGACTTGCGTGTGCGTTCGCTTCTGCGCACGAGCTACTGGGGACAGGGGCGTTAAAAAAAACGTATTTATTTCTTTTTTTACACTTTTTTTTTTTATTTTTATTTTTTTATTATCACTTTTATTCCTATTACAAGGAATGTAAACATCCCTTGTAATAGGAATGTGTGTGACAGGTACTCTTTATGGAGAGATGCGGGGTCAATAAGACCCCACATCTCTCCTCCAGGCTGGAAAGCATGAAATCGGTGAAAAAAAATTCACTGATCTCATGCTTACTGTTGCTTAGCAGCCGCAATTGCGGCTTTGTTTACTTACGGGGACCCGGGCGTGACGTCATCACATCGCGCCCGGGTCCTCCGACGGTCATAGAGATGACTGGTGACCATCTGGTCACCAGTCATCTCTATGCTTCCTGCCAGCGCCGAACGATTCGTTCTCCGGGCCCCCGATGGCACGGGAGAGCCCGGAGAAGCACCGGATGGCGGCGGGAGGGGGGGATGTACCCTCCCGCCGCCTGTAAAAACGATCTAGCGGCGGAACCGCCGCTATGATTGTTCTTACGTTGTGCAGAATCGCCGGCACAAGAGAAGGATATCTGAATGATGTCTCTAGCTGCAGGCATCATTCAGATATCCACCCGCAAAGCCCAGGACGTCATATGACGTCCACCCGGATCGTTAGAATTTACAATGGGCCAGGCGGGAAGTGGTTAAAGTGGAGGTTCACCCAAAAAAAAAAAAAAAATTTTAACATTAGATTGGGCCTAATTACAGGAAGCAGAATCGGGTGTTTTGTTTAAAATCAATGCAGTACTTACCGTTTTACAGATAGATGTTCTCCGCCGCTTCCGGGTATGGGCTGCGGGACTGGGCGTTCCTATTTGATTGACAGCCTTCTGACCATCGCATACAGCGCGTCACCATTTTCCCGAAAGTAGCCGAACGTTGGTGCGCAGGCGCCGTATAGAGCCGCACCGACGTTCGGCAACTCGTGACGCGATGTATGCGACCATCGGAAGGCTGTCAATCAAATAGGAACGCCCAGTCCCGAAGACCATACCCGGAAGCGGCGGAGAACATCTATCTGTAAAACGGTAAGTACTGCATTGATTTTATACAAAACACCCGATTCTGCTTCCCGTAATTAGGCCCAATCTAGTGTTAAAATTTTTTTTTCGGGTGAACTCCTGCTTTAAAGACTCCAAATTTTTCTGGATTTACATGATTTTTTTTATTTCAGATAAAAAAAACAGTACTTATCAAAATCCTTGGATTTCAAGCCACCTGTTTTATCTTACACCTACTGAAATACGTGATCTGTTCTATTGGCTACTGTCAATGTGCAAGCTACAGACTTTTTTTTTATACTTTTAAACAGCATACTGTTGAAACTTGTTAAATTTTAAACAGCTTACTCATAACGCAAATAAGGAGGAGGTGTCTGATATACGGGGAGATTTCTCTGCTTGCCATGCCATCAATTTCCTTCTTCCTGGGTTAAGGCAAGCCTTCCTTTTGCTTTATTCTCTTTCACTGTTTGTGTTATTTAGATATTATTATTATTATTACTATACAGGATTTGTATAGTGCCAACAGTTTGTGCAGAACTACAATCTAATTTAATGTATATTTATTATCACAGTTATTATTCTTTCAATAGGGAGCTGTACAATGATATTTTTATTCTGTGCTAGCCATTTAAAGTACAGGTTTGAATTTTTTGAATGCTGCCGCGTTCTGATGACTACTGTAAAGGATTAGAGCTGTTTCAGAATTATTATTGTTCTCATGAGAACCTGAATTTTAAACTGATATTTCTTATAAGTCTTACAAAAAATGAAACTGTGATAATATGTTGTATACCTGAGTCAGATGAAGATTCAAACTTTTCTGCTTTACTGTGATAAGTCATTTGATACAAAGAGGATGGTAGTTCTGTAAAATGTGAAAATGTCATCCAATGACTTGTCTAAAGTATAATTATTTTCTTTTTTTGTGATCTCTAAACCTGTTGGCCACTTTATTTATTTTTTTCATATTAGTTTTAGAATAGGAATGCATTCCATTTTTAATGCATAAAAATAGTAAATTATACGCTGCGCTTTGGAATATTACAAAATAAATGTGTGCTGAAGATTTAAACAAACACATGTAGAGTTAATGTGACATATGTGACATAGATGTGATATGACCAAAATAAAAACAATAATTATGTCAATTAAAACATTAATAATAAAGTGCTCATGTGCATCCAAGTGCTTTGTAACACAGCTATAAGTGTCCGGTGGTATATAGGGAACAACACTAGTCCCACTTTAAATAGAAAAAATGCTATTGTGCAAAAACAAGTCTTTTTATAAAACAATGCTGTGATAGTCCTGTTGAAAAAAGTGCATATGCGTGGTATCCAGGTATCCAGATCATGCATTTTTTGGTGCTCTTCCAGTGACCCCCTAGGTATTAAATGCTCACCTTGGAGCGTGCGACTTAGCGATTATGCTCAGTCAGTACACGCTTGTGAACCACCCCTGGGTTCTATAATGGTAATAGGATCCTGGGCTTCCCACGCAGTATCTCCGGAATAATGGGAAATAAAAACCTTGATAGTGTGATATCGCTTTAAATGTTTTATTAAACAAATAAGAACAACCCCCTCAGTGGGGTACTCACATGTACCAGGTGCGTTAGTGCACCACTCTGTGTATGGCATGAAATATTACAGAGGCTGGTTTTGGAATGGTGTGTTTTCTCCTAAGCAGGTAGACTGGCTGTTGTGTCGTCCTGGCCCCTCCCCTACACGTGTTCAATACAGGGTAATCGTATCTTCATCAGGGGAAATTATGTTCCTCTGTTTGCTCAAGCATGGCATTTTGTTGTCAAGTCTAATCTACAAGCATCCCCAGATCCTTTTCCATCACTGCTTCTCCCTGGGAAGTCCCTCCTGATGTATCTTTTGCATGTGTATTTTTGACACCCAAGTTCATAACTTTACAGTACATTTCTCAATGTTGAACCTCATCTTCTATATAGCTGCTAAACTCCCTATTTTGTCAAAGTCTTCCTTTAATGATGCTGTATCCTGTGCCAAAGTTATTTTCCTGCATAATTTGGTATCTTCAGCAAACACTGAAAATGTTATTTTGATTCCAACGTCTATATCATTAACCACTTCTATACCGGCTATTCTGGCACTCCTATCCTACATGTAAAAATCTTATTTTTGCTCATCATAGACGTCCTGGGGGAAGGGCAGTGGAAAGAGGAAAAAAACCCAGAAGAATCCATCTATTTGGAATCTAGCCATTCTGCTGCTGCAGCTGACGTCTCAAAAAAGCGTGTATGATCTCCGTCTAATTCTGTTTGCTAGGGTAGAGGAGACTGAATTTTATCCCATTTTCTCGCAGTCTTTTTCGTACTTGTATATGTTCTGTGCTGTTGCTGTATCTCGCGTGGGTAATCCGGAAAAAATAACAGTTTAGCATTCTCACATTGCACCTCAGATCTTGACCTTGCCATTGTTAGTATATGGTCCAGATCTTTATAGTTTAGTAATCTCAGAAGAAAAGGGCGGGGAGGGGATCCCGGCTTCGGTGTTCGAAAGGAGATTCTGTGGGCTCTTTCTACTACAAAGGTGGCAGAGATATTTGAAAGGTGCAGAACATTTAACAGTAGATTCTCAATAAATTCCAAAATTGGTATCAGAGATATAAAATCACTAAGAGAGGGGTGAGATAGGTGGGGGGGGGAGAGGGAGGGAAAGGAGAAGCAAGAGAGGCCCCTCCCTTTTTTTTTTCTTCCTTTCTCAGCACATGCATGGATAGACGTGTAAAGCGTACTTGTATTTCTGTGTCATTTCTATTTGTGTAGAGGGTGAAAAATTCCCTCTCCCCTTTTTTTTCCCCGGGACATGCATAGTCGTGTGTGGAGGTACATCTGTGAAAATGTTTTATTTTTTCTGGTTGTTTTCCTCTACCTCCCTTTCCAACATATGTATAGATAGACGCAGAAAGTGTATCTATATTTTCGTGCTTTCCCTTTTTTTTTTTTTTTCTTCGGGGGATATGAAAACCAATAAAGGGAGGAAGGGGAAGAGGTCAGTAGGATAAATGCAGTTTGAATAGTAATGGAAGATTTTACATTAATTTCACTATATGAAACGCTGGGAATAAATAGGATATCGATAAATGTCTAAAATATTGTAAAGCCTGTCACACAGCTGAATGAAAGGGAAATTGTTTTAGGCTGTTTAGGAGTTTGAGATATGTTAGGTACTGGTTATGGAATAGATACTATGATCAGTGGAAAAGGGGATAATCAAAGTGCCTCTCCACTCTTGTCCAGGTATGGATGGGAATTTAGAGTAAAGGAAGAGGTCGAGAGGGATAGGGTGGGAGTGGAGGAGGGAAGAAAGGTTGTAAGAATGGTGTGTGTAAATGTCCAAAGGTGTAGTTCAGGACCTCACAGGATATGCCCCCCCCCAAATTGAAAGGCATAGGAAGCAGGGGCATAGGCAGTAGATACAATGTCAGGGAAAAATAATAGTTATTCAGTAATATCATGGAATGTCAGAGAATTGAATTCTAAATTCAAAGGAGCCCTGATGTTTCAATATATAAGAAAATATAGCACGCATCTGATTATACTCCAGGAGACACATTTAATGGGGAAAAAGATAACAACGTTAAAAAAAGCCTGGATACAAAAGGAATATCATGCCACCTACTCATCCTATGCTAGAGGGGTATCAGTTCTAGTTAATAAATCATTTCCAGGGAAGGTAGAGAAAGCCTATATAGATTCACAAGGGAAATATGTGATCCTACTGTACACGATTGGACAGCAAAAGTGCATTGTAGTGGCAATATATATTCCACCTCCCTTTTCTGTTGGTATCTTAAATTAAATAATGGAAAAAATTATTCAACACCTCCCAGCAAAACTGCTGCTTATCGGTGATTTCAACTCGGCACTGTCTGTAGAATTGGATAGACCAAGACCCTCTAGGCAGCTACTCAGCCGATTTGAACAACTAGGCACAAGCGACAGGTGTAACAGAGATATGGAGGTGGAGAAACCCAGAAAAAAGAACGTATTCCTGTTACTCTACGTCCTATAAAACAGCATCTAGAATAGATCTGGCATTTGCCGACTCTGCAATGTTGACAGACATTGCAGATGCGGTTTACTTACCGAGTGGCCTCTCGGATCATGCTCCCTTATTTGTCACTATTCAAATTCCCAGCCCCAAAAATGCAGCATTATGGAGGTTATCCCCACAATGGGTGTTAGATTCAGAAAATAGCAGAAATGATGACAGATATAATAAAGGAGTATTGGGAAAATAATGAAGGTTCGACCTCGGTGGATATAGCCTGGGATGCGTTCAAGACATACATACGAGGACAGTATATATCAAGCATTGCAGCAGTAAATAAAAAAAAGAAGGCTAGGGTACAGGAGTTACAAGAGTTACAAATACAGGTAGAACATAATAAGGAAAAATATAGTCAAGATTCAAATGATCCCAATTTCGATGTCAATCTGCGCAGATTATTTACGAATATACATGCCCATCATAATTGCGAAGGAACTAGGACAGTGGTCTCCCTAGATATAGAGAAGGCCTTTGATACAGTCAAATGGCCTTTTCTATGGGAGATACTTAGAAGAATGGGGTTCCCACTAATGTTTATCAACTGGGTACAAACAATATATAAACAACGTATGTCACCGGTCAAGCTGGGGGGAAAACTCTCACCCTTTTTTCAGTTATATAGAGGTACAAGACAGGGCTGCTCCCTCTGTCCGTCACTCTTTGCGATAGCAATAGAACCAGTGGCAGAGGCTCTAAGGACCTCTAAAAAGATCCAGGGACTTCGAGTGGGGGGGCTGGAGGCGAGGGTAGCCCTATACGCTGATGATATGCTGTTATTTTTGAGAGATGCAGGTCCATCATTAATTGCTTGCCGACCAGCCGCCGCAGTTTTACGGCAGCAGGTCGGCTCTGCTGGGCGAGATCACGTAGATCTACACCATCTCTCCCTCCGCCGGAGGCACGCACGTGCACCCCTCCTGACTCCCGCGCACGTGCCCGGTGGTCGCGATCACCGCCGGGGCACCCGCAATCGTTTGTTACAGTGCGAGAACCGGGAGCTGTGTGTGTAAACACACAGCTCCCGGTCCTGTCAGGGGAGAAATGCCTGACAATGTATGAACAGCGATCAGTCATTTCCCCTAGTGAGTCCACCCCCCCTACAGTTAGAACACACCCAGGAAACATACGTAACCCCTTCACTGCCCCTAGTGTTAACCCCTTCACTGCCAGTGGCATTTTTATAGTAATCAATGCATTTTTATTGCACTGATCGCTATAAAAATGCCAATGGTCCCAAAAATGTGTCAAAAGTGTCCGCCATAATGTCGCAGTACCGAAAAAAAATCACTGATCACCGCCATTACTAGTAAAAAAAATATATTAATAAAAATGCCATAAAACTACCCCCTATTTTGTAAACGCTATAACTTTTTAGCAAACCAATCAATAAACGCTTATTGCGATTTTTTTTTTTAGAAAAATATGTAGAAGAATACGTATCGGCCTAAACGGAGGAAAAAAATAGTTTTTTTATATATTTTTGGGGGAAATTTATTATGGTAAAAAGTAAAAAATATTCATTTTTTTTCAAATTGTCGCTCTATTTTTGTTTATAGCGCAAAAAAGAAAAACCGCAGAGGTCATCAAATACCACCAAAAGAAAGCTCTATTTGTGGGAAAAAAAGGACGCCAATTTTGTTTGGGAGCCACGTCGCACGACCGCGCAATTGTCAGTTAAAGCGACACAGTGCCAAATCGCAAAAAGTGCTCTGGTCTTTGACCAGCAATATGGTCCGGGGCTTAAGTGGTTAAAGGGAGCTTTGGAAGTATTGAATACCTTCTCATTAATAACAGGACTTAAAGTAAATTGGGGTAAATCACTGTTATTTGCTATTGACCAAGAAGCGCAGGATACAGCGAGTTTAACCTTGCCATTAAAATGGGTAACGGAATTCAAATATTTAGGCATAATAAAAACGCGATAGGTGGAAGATTATAAAAATTTGAATAATGCAGGAATATAGGGGAAAATTAAAAGGTATGGGAAACGCTCCCCCTGTCTCTACTAGGACGTATACATTTAATAAAAATGAAAAATCTTCCTAGGCTGTTATATTTATTTAGGAATTCCCCACATGGATACCAAAATCTTTTTTTACACAGCTGCATGGAATACTATCTTCATTTATATGGCAAAATCTGCCAGAATAAAATTAACTACATTAATGCCTCCAGTAGCACAGGGGGGCCAGCATTCCCAGACTTTCACAAATATTATTTAGCAGCAAAAATAGTGACAATAGGGAGGTGGTTAAATCCCAATGGATATGATCCCGCTACAATGATGGTAGCTGCAGTAGTCCAGTCTATAGAGGCCCTGCAGGTATTACCATTTTGCGGGAAAAATGTGGGTGGGATTTAACTCCACCAATGATAACAACAGTGAAGGCATGAAAAGTTGGGTTGGCAGAGGAAAGAAACTCAAGAATAGATATATCTCCAAATACTCCGCTATGGAAAAATCCGGAGCTTACACATCTAGCTTCCATTCAAGATCCTAGAGCCTGGACAAAATACAGAGTTAAAAAAATATCACAAGTAATTCAGGAGGGAAAAGTATCTTCATTTGAAGAAATGAGACATAACTGGAATGTGCCTGAGAGCTATTTCTTTAGACATATGCAGTTGGTGCATGCCTTGTCAGCTCAGTTTCCCGAAGGTATCCCACAGCTAATAGAGTCAGGCTTAGAACAAATAGTGAGAAAGAAAAAGGAAAAAGGATCGATTTCAATTATTTATACCCATTTATTAAAGACAGATTTATCAGATATGAATAAATTACGAGAGTGTTGGATGCAGTGGCGGCCCGTCCATAGGGGGCGCCCGGGCCATAAAAACAAATAGTGAGAAAGAAAAAGGAAAAATAATTGATTTAAATTATTATACCCATTTATTAAAGACAGATTTATCAGATATGAATAAATTACGAGAGTGTTGGATGCAGTGGCGGCCCGTCCATAGGGGGCGCCCGGGCGCCGCCCCCCCCCCCTCCTGTAGTCATAAAAAAGAAAAAAAAAACAGGCCCTTTTAAGGCTTTTAAAATTTCGTGATTACGTGAGCGGCTCTGATAGGCTTTCCGAGTACAGCCCTTCAGCTCCCGGATGTCTTATCCAGGGAACATAGGAGGGCTACGTCCCTTGAATAAGACTGACGGCCGTCTCAGCCAATCAGGTTCACTGATTCTGGTTATCAGTAACCTGATTGGCTGAAGCGTCATCGAGGGACCGTGGAAGGAGGATGGCGAACCCCAGAAAGGTAAGTGCCGGGCGCGGGAGGGGGGGGCAATCTGACTGGCAGCATTTTACAGGGCACAGTGGGGACAATTGATGTGGGGACAATTGATGTGGGCACAGTGGGGACAATTGATGTGGGGACAATTGATGTGGGCACAGTGGGGACAATTGATGTGGGGACAATTGATGTGGGCACAGTGGGGACAATTGATGTAGGGACAATTGATGTGGGCACTGTGGGGGACAATAGATGTGGGCACAGTGGGGACAATTGATGTGGGCACAGTGGGGACAATTGATGTGGGCACAGTGGGGACAATTGATGTGGGCACAGTGGGGACAATTGATGTGGGCACAGTGGGGACAATTGATGTGGGCACAGTGGGGACAATTGATGGCATGGCACAGTGGCTGCGTTTTATGGCACAGTGGCTGCGTTTGGCATGGCACAGTGGCGACAATTGATGGCACAGTGGCGACAATTTTTTTCATTTGTTTGCGTTCACCCCAAAAATTTTGAGCACCAGCCGCCACTGGTTGGATGAGAGATGTACCAAATCTATCAGCAGAGAATTGGGGGGAAATATATACATTTCCATTCCAGATTCTAGTTTCACTACGGGATAAACTATTTCAATTTAAAATAACACATAGAAGTTACTATACACCGTATAAAATTTCCGAAATAGCTCCATCAAATTCTCAAAATTGTTGGAAATATGTTATTCATATATTTTGGACATGTCCGAAGATAAGAATATTCTGGAAAGAGATCCTGCGAGTCATTGATAAAGTGATAGCAGTTCCGCTCAACTTAGAGGCAGAAACCTGTCTATTGGGACTAGTGGAAGAAAATAAGGCCCCTATAGAAAGAAGAACACAGGTGGGCCTGCTACTTTTTTATGCAAGGAAAACAATAGTCCTAAACTGGAAGAGGGTGGAAGCTCCTTCGGTAATGCAATGGAAAAATCTGATAAATAGCAATTTGTCATTATATAGGGAGATATATTGTAATAGAGGACATGGGGAGAAATATAGGAAAGTGTGGGCGAATTGGATATAGAATGCTATGACGGCTTCAGGGTAGGGGGATAGGGAAGGGGGAAAAAAAGAGGAGAGAAACGAAGGAATACACCGAGGAATGAAAGGGACACAAATGTATAGTTTTATTTTTTATTGTAGGTGAATGCGATGAAATGATGTTTTTATAAGACATGTTTGAGTAATGCGTAAAATGTATATATTTTGGTATATGTTTATATGGATATGGAATGAATAAGGAAAAAAATGAATAAAGAGATTTATAAAACAAATTTTGCTAGAAAATTACTCAAACATTTATAACATAACATAAACATAACAATTACTCAAAATTACTCAAACATTATATATATATATTTTTTTTTAGCAGACACCCTATGGAGTAAAATGGCAGTCGTTGAAATGTTTTATCTTGCACGGTATTTGCGCAAAAAAATTTCAAACGCGTTTTTTTGGGAAAAAAAATAGTTTCATGAATTAAAAAAATAACAAAACAGTAAAGTTAGCCCAATTTTTTTGTATCTCTATGGTCATCATCCGTCGGCGGACGATTTTTACTCCGGGTCCCCGATGGCATGGAGAGAAGCACCGGATGGCAGCAGGAGGGAGGACCCTTTAAGAACGATCATAGGAACTGCCGCTATGATCATTCTTATGGTGCACAGAATCGCCCGCTGAAAACGAGGATATCTGAATGATGCCTGTAGCTGCAGGCATCATTCAGATATTCCCAATGAAAGTGAAGGATGTCATATGACATCCTTGGGCTGGAAGTGGTTAATAAACAAACTGAACAGCATTGGCCCCAAGACAGACCTCTGGGGCAGTGGTCATTCACCCTGTCCTCAGGGCCCACTAACAGGCCAGGTTTACAAGATAACTGAAATACATCACAGCAGTGATATTTGCTGTTCAGTGATTGCAGTATTCTAGTCTGCATCTCCCCAAGGTGATACATAAAATCTGGTCTGTTAGTGGGCGCTGAGGATAGGGTTGATGACCACTGCTCTGGGGCACATCCAGGGCTTTTTTTTCAGGGGGAACTTGGTGGAACTCAGTTCCACCACCTCTGGCTCAGACCCTTTGGTGCCTGCTCACCGCAATCACTTGTAAACACAGAAGTCTGTTTTTTCTGTGTTTACAAATGACAGCTCTGCACTCTGTATGTAATGCAATCCTGGCATTTAATGCTCCTTTAAGACACTCCTATTGTTTTCATGAAATTTTTCTGAACACACCCACTATTTTATGTGATTTGGAGGGTGTGTGTGGGTGGAGGGGTTTTGTGGGGCCATGGTTAAGTTCCAGCACCTATTGTTTGAGGAAAAAGCCCTGGGCACATCACTCACTCAAAACTTTATTACACTGACGTCACGTTGATGTTTATAGAGTAAATAAAGGAGATAGCGCTGTGTACATACTGTACATTTTTTTGAGGAACATAATTATGTATAATAAAAAAGACAACATTACTTAAAACACAATTTATAAAAAATAGAGAATATAAAAAAACAAATGCCGAAAAATAACTTACAGAGGATTACAAAAGTTGGTGGGCACATAATAATAATGATCAACTCAAAGTTGTAAAATAATAAATAAATAATGATGAAAAGCAAAATAAAAATAAAGATACAACTAAAAATACTATTAGAAATATGAATGGAAATAAATATAAAAATAAAAATGAACTGCAAGTGTATTGTGATGGCTATATATACCAAGCAAAAATTATTTTAAATACGTGTATCAGTTTCTGTTCCTTCATTATGCCCTGGAGGAGACAGGATACTGTATAACAAACCTCCATACCTGTGTACTCATGCAGGTTTCAGGCATTCAGCAAAACCTGTACACAGGATTGAAGGTTCCATCCCACCCAAGACATTTTTCAACCTTCAGGTTGGGTTCACACTACTGCGAATTGGATGTGGATTACGCCTCATCCAATTCCCATGTCAGGAGATTGTGACTGGCTCTCAATGGAGCTGGTTCACAGATCTCCGGAGCGCTCCTGTGGGAAATGAACAGGAGTCCTGTGCGTCCTTTGGCCTGTTTCAGATCCAAATTTAGCCCAAAATTCGGACTGAAATCGGACCTGAAACATTGAACAGGGATGCCCCAAAACCAACAAAACCCAGAGAAAGCTTAAAACACAAGTTTCTCCATTCTAAAACAATAGTCTTAAATTGCGTGTTAACTAAGCCCTAATGTGAGTCCTGTGTCATTGCTACCCTTTTTCCTAAACTCAGACTGTGGCAAGACCTTGCACTGTTACACTCCCTAGAAGTAATACAGATAGCAATTATGATTCAAAGGTCCTAATCTTTTCCTGCTCTATCCAAAAAAAAAAGTGATTGCATATCTGTATATACAGGAGCATGAATGTGTGCAACAACAAGTATTTGCATATATGGTTGACCGCTAGCCGACCAGCCTCCGCAGTTATACTGTGGCAGGTTGGCACAGCTGCGCAAATCAGCGTAGGTGTATATCGCTCCTTTAAGATGATCTAGCAGGCGCGTGCAGTGGCGTCACTAGGGTTGGTGTCACCTGGTGCGGTAAAATATGGTGTCACCCCCCCCCCCCCCAATAACATTTTTCAAATATTTTTTACCCTACTGTTTGCTCTCTGTTCTCCTTTCTTCCCATTTTCTCTCTCTCCCTATCCATCTTTCTTGTTCGTTCTATCCCTTCTTCTTTCTCTCCATTTTTCTTTGTCCCCTCCCCCCACCTCTCTTTCTCCAGAACCGGAATTCACATCTCAGGAGCCTATAGGCCAGGGGCGTACCTAGAGCATTTGGCACCCGGGGCGGATCCAATATCTGGCACCCCCCCACGTTAAAATGTAAAAACACCCCACTGTGCCCCCTGCATACCTCTGCATCCTTCAATATCTTTTTGTTACTACTGTGTACCCCTCTCCACAACTGCACCTCTGAACCACTTTACATTGCACAGCACCCTGCATCACTGGACCCCTTTACATTACACAGCACCCTGCATCACTGGACCATTTTACATTACACAGCACCCTGCACCTCTGGACCTCTTTACATTACACAGCCCCTTGCATCACTGGACCCCTTTAAAATTACACAGTACCCTGCATCACTGGACCCCTTTAAAATTACACAGCACCCTGCATCACTGGCCCCCTTTACATCTCATAGCCCCCTGCACCTCTGGACCCCTTTACATTACACAGCACTCTGCACCTCTGGACCTCTTTACATCACACAGCCCCCTGCATCACTGGACCCCTTTACATTACACAGCACCCTGCATCACTGGACCCCTTTACATCTCATAGCCCCCTGCACCTCTGGACTCTTTTACACTACACAGCCCTCTGCACCCCTTTAAATTACACAGCACCCTGCGTCACTGGACCCCTTTACATTACACAGCACCCTGCATCACTGGCCCCCTTTACATCTCATAGCCCCCTGCACCTCTGGACCCTTTTACATTACACAGCCACCTGCACCTCTGGATCCCTGCATGTTACACAGACCCCCTTCAGTGCAGACACCCCCTCAGTGCAGACACCCCCCCTTAGTGCAACCCCCCCTCAGTGCAAATCCCCCCCCTCACTGCAACCCCCCCTCAGTGCAAACCCCCTTGGTGCAACCCCCCAGTGCAAACACCCCCAGTGCAAACCCCCCCTTAGTACAAACCCCCCCTCAGTGCAAACCCCCCTTAGTGAAAACCCCCTCAGTGCAAACACCCCCTTAGTACAACCCCCCCCCTTAGTGCAAACACCCCCCCCCCCTTCAGTGAAATCCCCCCAGGTGCAAACACCCCCCTCCCCATTCAGTACCTCAGATCATCGCAGGCAGCGCCACAGCACATGGACAGAAGGTCCCCTTGGCCCCTCCCCCTCTGTACACACAAACAGAGAGGAGGGGGCTGTCCCTGTGTGTCGACTGCCGAGCACCGCTAACAGCCCGTGGCTGTGAGAGGAGGGGATGGATGGTGCTGCAGTGTCACCCCGCAACCCCCCCTCCTCTTGTACCGCGGCGCTCGGCGCTCCGATTGTGCGGCCCCCCACATGTCAGCTAAAAAATGTTTTATTTTTTTTTAAATCGGGATGGTGTCACCCCTCTAGCGGGTGTCACCCGGGTGCGGACTGCACCCCCCGCACCCCCCTAGCAACGCCTCTGGGCGCGTGCATGATCTCCGCCGGGCACCCGCAATCGCTCGTGACAGAGCAGGAACGTGGATCTGTGTGTGTAAACACACAGATCCACATCCTGTTAGGGGAGTAGAGACAGATCGTCTGTTCCTAGTATATAGGAACACTGATCGGTCTCCTCCTCTAGTCAGTCCCATCCCCCCCACACAGTTAGAAAACACCAAGGGAACACAGGTAACCCCTTGATCACCCCTAGCGTTAACCCCTTCCCTGCCAGTGACATTTATACAGTAATTATGGCTATTTTAAGCTCTGATCGCTGTATAAATGTCAATGGTCCCAAAAAAGTGTCAAAAGTGTCCGATCTGTCCACCGCAATTTCGCAGTCCTGATAAAAATTGCAGATCACTGACATTACCAAAAAAAGAAAAAGCGCAGAGGTGATCAAAAAAGGGAAAAAAGGACATACATTTTGTTTGGGTACAACGTTGCAATTTTCAGTTAAAGCGACGCAGTGCTGTGTCACAAAAAATGGCCTGGTCAGGAAGGGGGCAAATCCTTCAGGGGCAGAAGTGGTTAAAAAAAAATTGTTTACTAGTTAGATAACAGCAGTGTGGTTGGATGATAATCTGTGTAAATAACATGCAATAATATGCAATAATTAAAGCATTGTTAACCCCACCCCCCCCCCCCCCCCCCAAAAAAAACTGATTCCTTTAAAGCATGCTACTGCATGTTAGGTTGTGCTGTTTAATTTCTTAGTTTCTGTTATAAAAAGTTTTTCTTTGTTTCTGTTATAAAATTTAGTTTTCTCTTTCACTGACAGATACAACTAAAAATACTATTAGAAATATGAAAGAAAATAAATATAAAATCAAAAATAAACTGCAAGTGTATTGTGATGGCTATATATACCAAGCAAACATTTCTACACTACTGCAAATTTGATGTGGGTTTCTCTGCATCCAATTCAGATGTCAGAAGATTGTGACTGGCTCTCTAATTTTAGTTCCAAATTGGTTGGACTTGATCTGAGCTTGCCTTTGGGCTCTTTCACACGGGCGGCACGTTCAGGTCCACCTGCCAGTTTTTTAGGCGGACCTGAACGGGCGCTCCCTGCTCCTCTATAGAGCCGCGGATGTCAGCGAGAAAAGACAGGGCGGTCCCTGCGCAGTGTGTGGGGACCGCCCTGTCATCCGCCGGCTCAGCGGGGATCAATGGAGCGATCCCCGCTGAGCAAGCGGAGGTTCGCGGAGCGGATCATTACTGATCCGCCCCGTGTGAAAGGGGCCTTGTTTTTTTTTTTTCACAGTAGGCCGTTCATATGAGGTACTGTTAGTTACTCCCTGTTCTTACCCAATGCGTTATGAGGTAATTAGGTACCTCCAGTACCCCCAGAGGAGGAACCCTCTATAGCATTGGTCACCTTAGTTGTACTAATATCCCAACTGGGTATAGGGTCATCCCCAGATATTTTTCTCCCAGTCCCTTTGGGTAAGTAGTGAGAATTCTTCTTTTTTATTTTTTCTTCCCTTGCCACTTCCCCTTGTCTCCTCTCTCCTATCCCCCTAATGGGGATTCAAGGCTTCCGATTCTTCAGAAACAGAGCTGACCTCCCCGGTAAGGTTGACGTCCTTAAATGTGAAAGGCCTCAATGTCCCGGAAAAAAGGTCTAGATTATTGAGAGACCTGACAAAAATGCAGAGTCCGATTGTTTTCCTTCAGGAAACACATTTCCAATACAGGAACATTCCAAAATTGAGTAATAGAGCTTTCCCTGTGGTATATCACAGCCCATCACCGATCTCAAAAGCTAAGGGGTTCAGCATCCTTCTTGCAAGGTCAGTTTTATGGTCATTAGGTACATGTATCACTGATGAGCAAGGTATATACTTGATCGTTAAGGGCCTGGGCTACCAGGGTAACACTGATCAATGTGTACTTTCCTAACTCGAACCAGCTGCTTGTTTTAAGGTTATTGGTTTTCCTGATTTTGGAGCACAGTGATGGAGTATTGGTTTTAGGGGGTGATTTTAATTTTGCATATGATCCATTGTTAGATGTCTCAAGGGGGCATCACATTTATAATTTTCTTATTTAAAACGCCTGAAGGTAGAACTAAATCTTCTTCAATTGGTAGATGTATGGCGCTTACAACACCCAAATGACAGGGATTAGACTTTTTTCTCTCTAGTTCACTGAACTTATTCTAGAATTGATGGGCCAGATCCACAAAGAAGTTATGTTGGTGTATCTATTGACAAGATACAAGATACGCCCGAAGCTGGGCTAGATCCGACTGACGTACGTCTTAGTACGCCGTCGGATCTAAGGTGCATATTTACACTGGCCGCTAGGTGGCGCTTCCGTCGAGTATGCAAATTAGCTAGATACGCCAATCCACAAATGTACGTCCGGCCAGAGCATTTTTTTACGTCGTTTCCATAAGGCTTTTTTTGGCGTAACGTTACCCCTGAGTCTATGAGGCGTACGCAATGTTAAGTATGGACGTCGGGCCAGGTCGAATTTTTCGTTGTTTACGTCGTTTGCGTAAAACGTTCGCTCATAGGGCTTTGCGTCGAAAGCATTGGCTTGTTGCGGGTTAATTTGGAGCATGCTCACTGGGATACCCCCACGGACGGCGCATGCGCCGTTAAAAAAAAATTGTCATTTACGCGGGGTCAAGGCGTATTAACATAAAACACGCCCACAACTTAGTCATTTGAATTACGCGCCCTTACGCCGACACATTTACACTACGCCGCCGTAACTTCTTTGGCGCAAATTCGTACGGCGCAAATTCTTTGTGGATACGGAAAATACGCTGTAAGTTACGGCGGCGTAGTGTATCTGAGATACGCTACGCCAGACGTAAAAATGCGCCGAGGTACGTGGATCTGGCCCGATGACTTTTTCCTTACACATAAAGACTTGGGCAGAGTCCGAGCCACCACCATCAAACCAATTCTGCTCTGATCAAGGGCCAGTTCATATGGAGTTAGACCTGAATATAGTGGCCACCAATACCTTGTCTTGGAGGGTAAATGATGCATTGCTAGAGGGTCCTATCACCATGTCTGACGCTTCAAAGGGATTAGAAGCCTTTTTTTTAGAAAACTAGTCAAGGGAGCTACAACACAATAGTATGAAAAGCTGAAGAGGAATATTCAACTATAATTCCTCAATTCAGCAGCAAAACACCATCACCTCATTAGTAATTAGCCATGAGGTGTGTCTCTCTAGATCAAAAAGTAAAATATATAGAACATGGATAATAATCCAATATTTATCTTCAAAGAGAAACAACTGTCGATAGCAAAAAATATTTATTGAAAAAAACTAATTTAAATCCAACCATTAGATAAAATTGCACCTTCACCACATTTGTTTAAAATTTGACAACATTGTGAAGACACAGGTAGCTACCACATTCATTCAAACATCACATATTCATTCTAAACAGCTAGCTAGAAATAGACTCAAGCCTCGTACACACGCACGGTTTTCTCTGCAAGAAAGCTGCTGGGAGAGCCTTTTGCCGAGAAAACCGTTCATGCGTATGGCTTCTCGTCTCGAAAACTGCCGGGAATCTAACAAGAAAAATAGAGAACCTGCTCTCTATTTTTGTTGTCGGGATTCTCGGCAGAGTGTTTCCTGCCGAGAAAACCATTCATGAGTATGCTTAACTGTCTCCAGTTAAACCCCGCCCATGCTCGAAAAGACTTTGACGCATTCGCGGTAGCATACAAGGGCAGTGTAGGGTGTAGCAAGATGGCGGCGACGGCATTGAATGTGACGAGCGCAGGCAAGTTTAGGCATATCTACATGTATGCACTTTGTTGCCTCACAGGGATGGATGTCCACACATGATCTACCCGGCCTCACACAACCCCCTTTCAGCCCCTGGTTGGCCTTTCAAGTGACACATTACTTAAAGTCTATACCGGAGGTGGGATTGTACGCTAGACCACTGACGTTTTTTGAGCGTTTATGTGCAGAGGGGAAATATGTACCACACCTGTTGTCACTCTTGTATAAACGGATCATCGGGCCCCCAGAAGGTTATATTCCCTTATACATACGCCGATGGGAGGAGGACTTTTTACTAGATAGCAAATCAATAGGATCCTTTGACTGGCCCACGAATCCTCCATAGCAAGCCGTTTACAAGAACAGGGATATAAGTTGCTGGCTAGGTGGTAAAGGCTTCCGGCCCTACTTAATAAGTTATACCTGCAAAGGTCTGGGCGCTGCTGACGCTGTAATAAAGAGCAAGGGACAATACTACATATTTTTTGTAGGTGCCCCTTACACCAATTTGGAAGGAGGTGGGAAATGTGATTAGACAACTGACATCAGTTGATCTCGGCTTGGACCCCTTGGGATATCTTTTGCACCTAATTGCATTCTTCCATTCACCAGTATAAAAAATCATTGATAGTGCACATGTTGAATGCTACCCGGGCCTGTATCCCCAATCTGTGGAAAAATACCACCACGCAATCTCTAAAACAGTGGTTCTCTAGAATAGACAAAATTAGGATAATGGAAAATATGACAGTGTCTATCTACAGAAGATAGGAGGAAATTAGGGAAATTTGGCGGCCATGGACAACCTTTACTTGCACACCCCTTTCTACCGATTGTCTCTCTGTCTAGCTTAGCAATTACTCATTCTTGACCCATATGGGTAGGTCAGAGGATTCCTGGGTGGGGGGGGGGGGGGGTGGCTATTGTGAAGTTCCTAGTCCTTTATAAATTTCCCATTTAAGGGGTTGTAAAGGTTCGTTTTTTATTTTCTAAATAGGTTCCTTTAAGCTAGTGCATTGTTGGTTCACTTACTTTTTCCTTCCATTTCCCTTCTAAATGTTTTTTTTCTTTGTTTTCTTTGTCTGAATTTCTCACTTCCTGTTCCTCCTCAGTAAGCTGTTCTAAATGACTTTCCACCACTCGGATGGTGGTGGAAAGCTTACTGAGGAGAAAGAGGAAGTGAGAAATTCAAGCAAAGAAAAAAAAACATTTAGAAGGGAAATGGAAGGAAAAGGTAAGTGGACCAACAATGCAGTAGCTTAAAGGAACCAATTTAGAAAATAAAAGACAAACCTTTACAACCCCTTTAATATAATTGCAAACTTTTTTTGTTTTGTCTTCTTGTTGTTTGTTTTGTTTTTCTCTTTTTTTCTCTTCCTCTTAAACATCCTTTCCAGATCCCTAAGTGTTTGTCCTTATTAAAGTACGAAAGGAATAATAAAGAAGGAATTTAAGTTGCGATAAGCAAGTAAAGCATTTTATGTTAATAGCGGTGTTACATATATTAGAAACACCCTGTGATCATAAAGTGATCTTTTACATACAGAAATTAGGTCATCCACTAACACGGTAATGAAGATATTATTTGGACTTGATTGCATGCTTTCGGGTGTTATTTTGAATGGATTAGGTTATGAAAAAATGTTAAAGTGGATGTAAACCCACTCTCATCAATTTTAAAGTACTGCCATAGTGGTGATCTATAAGGATGTACATGCCTCCTGCATGTATCCTTACCTGTCAAATGTCCCCCATTTATCTGTTTGAGACCCCAAAAAGTCCAGATTCGGTGGCAGGTCTGTTGTTCGGCGCTCAGTGGGCGGAGTCATGATGTCAGCAGACTCCCGCCCACCTCTACACTCCCATTGGCCAGAGCGTGCACAGGACCAGGCAGAGCGCGTTCTGGGTAATAGCAGAGCGAGCTCACGGCCCCCATGATATCCTGTGACAGTCGGGGATGATTGCTGCGACGGGATAGCTGTGAGCACCGACCCCCCTGCATGGCTTTTCATCATCTGCTTCTCCTCCTCCCTCCCGCGGCTTTCACCTGAAAAGCCATGCAGGGGGGAATCAATGCTCACAGCTGTCCCCGTCGCACAGATCATCCCCGAGTGTCTTCCTCCTCCTCCAGCACCGTTATCCTCCACCCCCGATGTTGTCCCCCTCCGTGTGTCCACCCCCCCCCCCCGCCTTGTCTTTATCCTCAACCCCCCCTCGTCCCCCGCAGCCATCGCCGGCTTCTCTCTCCTCTCCCGCGGGCTGCGAGGGGGGCGGGGGATCTGTCAGGATGGAGAGCGGAAACGGGACACAGAGCGTTTGTTACCGAGCGCTGTGTGTCCTGTGACAACTGAGGAGAGTAACCTGTGTGTTACTCTGCTTCAGTGTATGAATGGAGGGGAGACGCTATCTTCCCTTCATTCATCTTCTGTGCAGAGAAAGGACTGGGGAATGAATGTCCTCTGTCACTTTCTCTGTCTCAAATGGGAGATGTCAGGGGTCTCTGTTTAGACCCCTGACATGTCACCAACACCCCCAACAGGGATGATAAAAAAAAAAAAAATTGTAAAAAAAAATATGAAATTTAAAAAATAAAACATCCGACACCACAACCGCCCCCCCCCCCCCCATACCAACACGGTCCAAAAACCCCCGACCACTACCCCACTGACACTACCCCACTGACACTGTCCACTACCCCACTGACACTACACCACTGACACTACCCCCACTGACACTACCCCACTGACACCATCCACTGACACTGTCCACTACCCCACTGACACCGTCCACTGACACCGACCACTACCCCACTGACACCGACCACTACCCCACTGACACCGACCACTACCCCACTGACACCGTCCACTGACACTGACCACTACCCCACTGACACCGTCCACTGACACCGACCACTACCCCACTGACACCGTCCACTGACACCGACCACTACCCCACTGACATCGTCCACTGACACCGACCACTACCCCACTGACATCGTCCACTGACACCGACCACTACCCCACTGACATCGTCCACTGACACCGACCACTACCCCACTGACACCGTCCACTGACACCGACCACTACCCCACTGACATCGTCCACTGACACCGACCACTACCCCATTGACATCGTCCACTGACACTGACCACTACCCCACTGACATCGTCCACTGACACTGACCACTGGCCCACTGACACCATCCACTGACATCGTCCACTGACACTGACCACTGCCCCACTGACATCGTCCACTGACACCGACCACTACCCCACTGACATCGTCCACTGACACTGACCACTGGCCCACTGACACCATCCACTGACATCGTCCACTGACACTGACCACTGCCCCACTGACCACTGACACCATCCACTGACATCGTCCACTGACACTGACCACTGTCACACTGACCTCTGACACCATCCACTGACATAGTCCACTGACACTGACCACTGACACCAACCACTACCCCACCCCCTTTCCCAAAGCACTGTGAAAAAATATATTTAAACAATAAAACCCCACCCTCTCATCAATAGTACAAAAATAAATTGTAAAAAAAAATATTAAAAACATTTAATTGTAAGAATTTATAAAAAAAAAAAAAAATCCACTGGTCCCAAAAAACCTTTTGGAAAAAAATAAAAATAAATTGTAAAATAAAAAAATTATCTGATCCTGACACCATCCTGCACGTACTACCCACCACTGTACACTCCACATTCCTGTGATTCGCACCGCATTGCTGTTCAGATCACATGCAATGTCTGTGTGATGCGATTTCAGCCATACAAACTGTATGGCTGAAATCGCATCACATTCGGACCAAACGCGCACAGGACCCTTTTTTTTAGTCTGCAGCAGAATCGCATGGGTGTTCACACATATGCGACCCGATTCATGTGCTGAAATGGGGATGACATTACTATTGTATGACACTCCCCAGCAGTTCGCATATGGCAGTGTGAACTGCCATGCGAGTCGGGTGCGATGTGGGAACCCGCAGTGGATTCGCAGGGTTCCCGAATCGCACCAGTGTGAACCGAGCCTCAAAGCATACAGCCTACAAATGTCACCTGACTGCTCCCACCAAGGCTGGGTTCACACTGGTGCGATTCGGGAACCCTGCAAATCCACTGCGGGTTCCCACATCGCACACAACTCGCACGGCAGTTCACACTGCCATATGCAAACTGCTTGGGAGTGTCATACAATGATAATGACACCCCCATTACAGCTCACATATCGCACTGTGAACTGACAGTTAGGACATGAATCGGATCGCATAGGTGTGAACACCCATGCGATTCTGGTGTGGACCAAAAAAAGGCCCTGTGCGTGTTTGGTTCAAATGAGATGCAATTTTAGCCATACAGTTTGTATGGCTGAAATCGCATCGCACAGACATCGCATGTGATCTGAACAGCAGTGCGGTGCGAATCACTTGCGAATCACAGCATGTGAACCAGCCCTAAGTTCATTCAGCCTTATTGGTTTTAATTATAAAAAGTGAGAAATCCACCCATCCCCCACATAACACATCCTGGTAATATATGAATTTTGCATATGTGATCAGGTGACCTCAGACACACACACTTCAATATAACAATAAGAAGAAGATCACTCAAGCTTGGACTAAATATATATCCCCTAATAACTTGTCTATGTATATTCTAATGGCTGTTCACTGGAGCATTTCCTCATGACATTGAACTTTGTCTCACCTCATGTTTTGGAAACATTTAATCAAAACACAGGAGAAAATTCTGTGATAGCTAGAAGGGAGAGGGGAGGGGAGGGTGATTTGAATTGTGCACTGTTTACAGAAACTGTGCATGTTCTGCAGGCTAGTGCACGAGATATGTAAATAACCTGTCACTCAAAGCATGGGGGCGGAACGGACTTTGCTTTTTATAGGAAAGTCCGTTTTATTCCCCTGAACAATACAAAGAGGATTGCTCAGCGCTGGATTAACTCTGTGTGGCAAGACTGGGCACAGATGATAGGAAATCTTATTCTCTACATTGTGACATAAAAAAAAGGGGGTTGAATTTATTTGTATTATGTTACATCACTTTGCTTTGTGGCCACTATAGGTGCGCCCTGCCGGAGGCTCGCCCCCCAGAGCCAATGTGAGTCCCCGGTGGGCGCGATGACCGCCGGGCACCCGCGATCGCTCGTGACAGAGTGAGAACCGGGTGCTGACCGGTGAGAACCGGTGTCCTAACCTTCAGTTAGGACACTTATAGGGAACACAATTAACCCCTTGATTGCCCCATAGTGTTAACCCCTTTACTGCCAGTGAAATTTTTACAGTAATCAGTGCATTTTTATAGCACTGCTCGCTGTAAAATTGTCAATGGTCCCAAAAATGTGTCAAAAGTGTCCGATGTGTTTGCCATAATGTTGCTGTCCTGAAAAAAATCGCAGATCGCCGCCATTACTAGTAAAAAAAAAGAAAAAAAAATTATAATTATATCCCCTATTTTGTAGATGCTATGGGGCAGATCCACAAAGAGAGTACGCTGGCGTATCTACTGATACGCCGGCGTACTTTCAAATTTCCCGCGTCGTATCTTTGTTTTGAATCCTCAAAACAAGATACGACGGCATCTGGGTTAGATCCGACAGGCGTACGTCTTCGGATTTTAGATGCAATACTTCGGCGTCCGCTGGGTGGCGTTCCCGTCGTTTTCCGCGTCGAGTATGCAAATTAGCTATTTCCGACGATCCACGAACGTACGAGCGGCCGTCGCATTTTTTTACGTCGTCTCTAGTCGGCTTTTTTTGGCGTATAGTTAAAGCTGCTATTTGGTGGCGTACTCAATGTTAAGTATGGCCGTCGTTCCCGCGTATAATTTAAAAAAAAAATTCCATTCGCGTAAGTCGTCCGTGAATCGGGCTGGACGTAATTTACGTCCACGTCAAAACAATGACATCCGGACTACGAACGCATGTGTAATGGTGATGCGGACGTGACGAGTGCGTGGGTGGGAGGTGCCGCGCGCTCCATGGCTCGAGGTTGCGAGCGGTGGGGATCCGAGGACTCCAGCAGCTGACCGGAGGACCGGAGGATGACAGCGTGAGAGGCTGACATCCGGAAGACTGGAGCTGCAGATCTAGCCCGGCGCAGCACGACCCTTTGCTCAGCCGAGACCCAGGACGCACCCGGATGTGTGAAGAGGCGAGCGCGGCTTGGGACACAGCAGCTGCATATGAGGAGGAGGAGAGCAGCGGAGGAAGCTGGATCGGTCAGGCGGCCAGAAAGCGTGGGTCCTCCGGTTGGGTGAGACGCTCAGTAGAGCCGAGCAGGGTCGGGTGCCGTCCCGATCCCCCCCCTCTCCCCCGGGGACTTCCTCCCCCCCCCCCCCCACTGCATAAACCAGTCGAGTATGATTTAAAGACACAGCATTTGGTCAAACCCCTATTGGAAAAAAGAAAAAAAAAAAAAAAAAAAAAAAAATGCGTTTAAGACAGTGCCTTAGAACGGGAGACAGGGAAATAAAATATTAAGAGCTCCCCTGTCTTTATGTCCCCCCCGAAATATTTATACTACTGGTCTTAACTTTGAGAGAACTGAGACTTAACCTGGACTGCAACATATTGCAATATGTGCCTTGTATTAGGGAACTGTGATAAAATGCAAACATTTCCTTTGATCTTGGGAGTACTGATAAGGATTAGGGGTTGTGGCATAATGCAATAATTGCCTTGATCCTGGGAGTCTGTATAAGTCAGTCTGGACCGCGATGTAACGCAGTGATCAAAGAGGAAGAGAGATAAATTGGTGTGAAGCCTTGAACTGACTAAGGAGTGCAAAACCCTCATACATTGTGTGGCCATAGTATAAAATCCCACAGGACTGTAGGGGAGCATAACCCAGTGTAGAGATAATGGGCGGGGGTATAATGGTTACGGACAAGGTGGCTAGCCTATTGCAGTTTACCACTTGATTTGGTGGACAATCCAGAGCAAGGAGGAAAATACCCCTAAACTACACCACTGGCACACCCAGTAAAAGAGGATAAGCGGGAAGATACGGCAGGATTGACCATAATAGCTATTGAGTGATCGGCACAGATAAAACCTGAATGGGAAAAGGGGTAGACTGGCAGTGGTGACACCTCCGCACTGGGGTCCCCCCTCTCATAGGCCCCTATTTACGGACCCCTCTCTTGTTGCTGCTTTTAAACTGGGGAAGAGAATAAGACCCTCCAATAAAATGAATAAAGCTACGAGAGGTGGTACTACTAAACCAACTAAGAATAATTCGGGGAATAGCTCCATTCAGCAATATATGACTCAAGAAGGGACCCTTAAAAGCCCAGGACTCGCAAAGAAGACTGAAAAGAAGAAGGGCGACAAAAAGAAAGGGGTAGATAGTGCGGAGAGCTCTAGAAGTGAAACGACACTAGAAAGTGAACAAGAGCAAACAATTGCAGAGGAGCTAGCCCAAGATACACATCCCCCTACAAAGGCAGAGATGAGCGCAATGTTGCAGAGGATGGAAAACGTCATGGAAAATATTATAAAGACAGAAATTAACAAGGTAAGAATAGATCTTGGAGGACTGCGCGAAAGAGTGGTCGAGACGGAAAGGAGAACAGAAGAACAGGACCAGGAAATTAACTCCCTGAAAAAGCAAGTAAAGGCCCTGACCGAAAATCAGCGATTGACTGCATATAGGATCGAGGACCAGGAGAATCGCAATAGGCGACAGAACCTCAGAATCAGATCGGTGGTAGAAGATAGGGATGAAGATCTCAGAGATATCATGAACACAATTTTTAATCCCCTGCTGGAGAGATCAGTAGAAGCCAAGCCCCTCAAGATCGATAGAGTTCACAGAGTCGGGAACCCCCAACAAACAGAAAGATCTGGTCCTAGGGATGTAGTAGTACGTTTCAGGAACTATATCGATAGAGCAGAAATTTGGGGACGGCTTAGGGGGAAACCCCCCCTGAAATATAGAGAGACTGAACTACAGATATTTTCTGATTTGTCGAAAGAAACGCTAGAAAGGAGAAGACACCTGAAACCCCTCTTAGAGCTGATGCGGGCACAAAACATAAAATATCATTGGGGCTTTCCGGCGTGCCTTATAGGCATAAAAGGGGGTAAAACTGCACGACTTAGGTTCCCGGAGGAACTCAAAGACTTCTGCTTAAAAATGGACTTGACAGTTCCAGATTTACCGGAGTGGGCGGGCTAGTGGGGCATGGGTTAGCCTAGAATATCAGGGGGCTGATTGGGGGGGGGAGGGAGAGGGAGGAGGAGTCAATGGAGTGCATTGAGCACCACCAGGAAAGAGGAGCCGAGGATGAAGATGACGAGTCTTCTACCAGCGGCTCCCAGGCCAATAGTGGGCCAGGGAGGGGAGGGGGGGATGGGGAATTGGGAGGGGGGGACAAGGGAGGTGGGGGAAGGGAGGGTAATGGGAGGGGGACCATCTGAACGACTCCACAAGAATTCTTTTCAAACTCAAAGAAAAAAAAAAAAAAAAAAAAAAAAGAGATAAATGACAGATATTAAGTTCTTATCATATAATGTAAAAGGATTAAACTCCCATATTAAGAGACATAAAATTCTTGCCGAACTTACGCAGTATAAAGTTGACATTGCCTACCTACAAGAGACCCACATTACCTTAGAGTCCAATATAAAGCTGTTTTCATCTGAATATCCCGTATGGTATTATGGAGATACAGTCTCATCGAGATCTCGGGGGGTTGCTATAGGATTTGCAAGAAGAGTTAGATACACACTGGTGGACAGATTGAATGATCCGGAGGGGAGATTCTTGTTTTTGAAAATAAAACTAGGAGAGGAGGACTACACTCTGGCAAATGTGTATGCACCCAACGTGAATTCGGCTAAATATATGAGTAAAATCCTCAGAAAATTAAAAAATTTTGAAGAGGGACATGTGGTGCTGATGGGGGACTTTAACTTCTGTATGTGCCCGAGCCTCGATAGCACGTCCCATGCTCAGGGGAATAACGGTGAGCACCTTAAGCTACTGAAAAAACTAATGATACAAAACCAAATGGTGGATGTCTGGCGAATCCTTAACCCCAAGACACGAGACTATACGTTTTTTTCCCCTGTGCATGGGACGTACTCGAGGATCGACTACGTCCTCGTAGATCATAGACTTTTGGAGAGGGTGGTCGAAGCAAGTTGTGAAATCATAACGCTATCAGACCACGCCCCTATAACCATGAAAATAAGCACATCCATACAAAAATGCATCTTACCTGAATGGAGATTGGATGAAAGTCTGTTGAGAGACGAGGTTGTGGTCGAGAGAGTACAGAAAGAATTGGAGTGGTATTTTCGGGAGAATGACAAGGAGGGAATCACAGGAGCAACTCTGTGGGATGCCCACAAAGCGTATATAAGAGGGATATTTATTGCAGAAGGGGCAAAGAAAAATAAAATAAGAAGGAGTAAATTAAAAATACTAAAAGAGGAGATATATAGGCTGGAACAGGAACATAAATTACAGGGCCAAAAGAGGGAAACTCTCCGCAAGTTAACTTTAACAAGGGATGAATATAAAGCCCTGGCCGGGCAAGAAACCAAGAATTTCATAAACAGGATAGAGAGTGAAAGATATGTCTGGGGAAATAAACCTAGTAAAAACTTGGCCAGAATGGTAAGAAAAAAGAAAACCAGGAATTTTATCGAAAAAATCAGGAATGGGGATGGGGACTTAGTATATGCGACAAATAAAATAGCAGAATCCTTCAGAAGCTACTACGAAAAATTATACAATGTCCAACAGAAGATCAGGGACCCTGCCGAAAAACAGGACAAGATCAAGGAAGTACTACGGCAAACTAATCTACCGAGGATAGAAGAATGTGAGATGGAAAGAATGGAGGAACGTATTTCTGAACAGGAGATAAGTGAGGTCTTAAAAAATACTCCCAATGGGAAAAGCCCGGGACCAGATGGCTTCACGTCGGCCTACATACAAAGGTTTAGTACTATCTTAGTCCCTAGACTATGTCAATATTTCAATGGGTTGGGGCGAGACTATGAGATGAGTAGAGAGGCATTAACAGCTACGATCACTGTCATTAAAAAAGAGGGAAAGGACAATACGAACTGTTCAGGGTTCCGACCTATCTCACTCTTGAATTCAGATACTAAACTGTATGCAAAAATTTTGGCCGAACGAATGAAGGGGGTGATGACTGCCATTGTCCACCCAGACCAGGTTGGTTTCATACCTGGGAGGGAGGGAAAGGACAATGGGGTCAGGGCACTTCTTCTCATGGAGCAGATCAAAGAAAGAGGAACCCCTGGTCTATTCCTGTCAGTAGACGCTGAAAAAGCGTTTGACAGGGTAGACTGGGGGTTCCTGATACAAACACTAGAATGTATAGGAATTGGTCCAAGGATGATCAAATGGATCAAAACGCTCTATTTCCACCCATGCGCTAGGATCAAGATCAATGGATCTTTATCCGCACCCTTCGAGATGAGAAATGGAACCAGGCAGGGCTGTCCCCTGTCCCCTCTTCTTTTTGTCTTATCATTGGAACCCCTGCTGGCAATGGTCCGACAAAATCCAGAAATATATGGAATAGAGGTTGGAGAAGACGAGCACAAATTATCTGCCTTCGCAGACGACATTTTGTTTTATATAAGTAGCCCAAGAGTTACTCTCCCGAAGTTAATAGCTACTTTAAAACAATATGGTGAGGTGTCAAACTTCAAAATGAATACAGAAAAGACGGAGATCTTAAATATCAATATTCTTCAAGAAGAAGAACAATATCTGCGGAAGAAATATAATTTTAAATGGCAAAAAGAAATAAAATACTTGGGAATAAAACTGGCAAATTCCATCAAGAAAATATATAGAATAAATTTTATCCCCCTGCTCAACGAAATAAAAAGGGAAATTAAAAACATATTCAATAGACCTATTTCGTGGTTCGGGAGGATAAATGTAGTGAAAATGGTTCTCATCCCAAAAATCCTATACAAGTTCCAAATGGTCCCAATATACCTTCCACCGTCATTTATTAAAATAATTAACTCCCTCATAATGAACTATATCTGGAATAATAAAAAACACAGGGTGTCTGCTCAAATTCTAAAACGGGCCAAGAAAAAGGGAGGCTTAGCTGTACCCGACATCAGATTGTATTATAATGCTTCGGTTCTCGCAAGGGTTATAGAATGGGCTAAAGAATCCCAGGACAAAAGATGGATAAATATCGAATGCACATTAGCGAGGGCACAGTTAGGGAGATTAATTTGGAATCCACCACAACACAGATCCTTACACACCTCAACACACACAATAACTCATAATGCATGGAGGATCTGGGATAGACTTCACAAACAATTAAAAACAGAATTCAACTCACCCTTTATTGATTTAAAAGAAAACGAATACTTTATTCCAGGGACAAAAGAAGTAGGGGGAAATTGGATCACAAATAGAACACAGTTAAAAGATATAACACTAGATGGCAAAATTAGGACACTTCACGATATTAAATATAGGATTGGAATAAGGGCGCTCGACGAGTGGAGATACTTGCAGTTAGTGTCATTCGTCAAGCGCCTACCACACCCTTTGAGGTCACAAGAGGATTACACCTTATTGGAACAATTGTGTAGTATTGAAAGCTCAAAAGGAAATATATCTAAAATCTATAATTACTTGCAGAAAACGGAAGAGTTGGACACGCTAAAATACATCCAAAATTGGGAAACGGACTTAGGGGTCCCAAGGGGGAAAACGACCATAGGAAGAATCCTGAAAATGACTCACACCTCGGCAGTAGATGTAAGAACTGCCGAGATGAACTTCAAATGTTTGACGAGGTGGTACGCCACCCCAGATAAAATGGCAAAATACAGAGGGGGGGAGTCAGAGAAATGTTGGAGAGGATGTGAGTCAAGAGGAACAATGGCACACCTATGGTGGGACTGCCTGAAAATTAAAGCTTATTGGGAAAAAATCTTGGCCCTGATAAAGATAATAACAAAAAAAGAAGTGGAAGATAACCCATGGGTAGTTCTCTTTCATGGGGGGGAGATCCCAGAGAAGGAGTACAAGGGTTCACTGACCCCTCATTTATTGAACGCAGCGAAACGATTGATCCCCATTAAATGGAGAGACGCGAAAAGTCCGCAAATGTGGGAGTGGATCGACTCCGTAGAGGACACTTATAGGAGGGAGAAATTAAAATGCGGGAGCTATAAACACAAGGAAGGGGAAAAGGATATATGGGTACCCTGGTTGGAATTTAAAAAGTCCTGGAGGTTCGCAGAAAACCTGAGAGAGGAATAGGAACGCATTTTTCAATTAAGGGAAGGAGTTCTTATAGTGGAGTCGTGGGATGGTCAAGGGAGGGGGTGGGTAGGGGGGGGGAGGGGGGATTTAGTTGGGGAGGGGGGAGATGGGGTGCTGGGTATTTCTTTGTCACACAGATAAAACTTTTTAAAAATTCCGTACTTACTATAAAAGAGTGAGTTTTAAACGGTGGAAAAAAAAAAAAAAAAAAAAAAAAAAAAAAAAAAAAAAAAAGATGATAATACAAAAACAAACAAATAAATAAAATAAAATTAACAAGTATAAAAATTGGCATAAGAAATGCACCACAAATGATGCTAAACCAGATGTAGAGACGGAATTTTGAATAAAATCATGAGCAAGTCTCTCGCTGTGGTGAAGTCTGAAGTGGCAAAAAAAAAAAAAAAAAAAAAAAAAAAAAAAAAAAAAAAAAAAAACAATGACATCCTTGCGACGTCATTTAGCGCAATGTACGGCGGGAAATTTTAGGGACAGCGCATTCGCAGTTCGTTCGGTGCAGGGACGCGCTTCATTTAAATGAACACGCCCCCTACTCGCCGATTTGAATTACGCGCCATTACGCCGCGAGAGATAGACTACGCCGCCTTAACTTACAGCGCAAATTCTTTCTGGATTAGAACCAAGAAGAAGTAAGTTACGGCGGCATAGCGTATCTCAGATACACTTCGCCGGGGCAGATCTTTGTGAATCTGCCCCTATAACTTTTGCGCAAACCAATCAATATACACTTATTGCGTTTTTTTTTTTTTTTTTTACCAAAAATATGTAGAAGAATACATATCGGCCTAAACTGAGGAAACATTTTTTTTTTTTTTTTTTAAATGGATATTTATTATAGCAAAAAGTTATATATATAGTGTTTTTCAAAATTGACGCTGTTCTTTTGTTTATAGCCCAAAAAATAAAAACTGCAGAGGTGATCAAATACCACCAAAAGAAAACTGTATTTGTGGGAAAAAAGGACGCACATTTTGTTTGTGTATAGCATCGCATGACCGCGCAATTGTCAGTTAAAGTGACGCAGTGCCAAAATGCAAAAAGTGCTCTGGTCAGGAAGGAGGTAAAATCTTCCAGGGCTGAAGTGGTTAAAGCATATGTAAGCAATAACATTCACTTATTTTGCTCCCTTTTTTCTGTTCCATATTTTGCATGATTTTTGTTGTATTTTATTGTTTAACTAAAATTTTCAGCTTTCAGCGCTGTCACATTTTCAATGACAATTGCGTGGTCATGCAACACTGTACCCAAACAACATTTTTATAATTTTCTTCCCACAAATGGAGGTTTCTGGGGTTTTTATTTTTTGGCTAAACAAACTAAAAATTTCCAAAATGTTTGAAAAAAAAAAAGTTTTTCTTTGTTTCTGTTATAAAGTTTAGTTCTGGAGAAATCCTGGAGGCGAGCAAAGGTAATCCAATGAGGAGGGCGTTGCTGTAGTCAAGGCGAGAGATGACCAGGGAGTGAATTAAAAGCTTGGTGGTGTCATTAGTTAAAAAGGAGCGTATTCTGGAAATGTTGCGGAGGCTAAGGCGGCATGATTTGGACAGGGGTTGGATGTGGCCTTGAAAGGACAGTTCAGAGTCCCCTAGCACCCTGGCATGTGGGGATGGACTTATAAATGTGCCATTGATCTTGATAGAGAAGTCAGGGGAAGGGGCACGTGGGGGAGGAAATATTAAGAGCTCAGTTTTAGATAGATTCAGTTTGAGGAAGTGGTTTGACATCCAGGCTGATATGTCTGTTAGTAAATCAGTAATGCGTGAGGATGAGCTGAGGGGCAGAGAGATAGATTTGATTGTCGTCAGCATATAAATGGTAGTGGAAGCCATGGGAGGCTATCAGCTGATCCAGGGAGGATGTGTAGATCGAGAATAGCAGAGGTCTGGACTGGAGAGGCGGCGCAGCTATAATCTTGTTTTTTTTTTTTAGACCAAAAGGATTTCGATAATGGACATTTCAGGGATAGATGTAAAAAAAAAAACACAGATTTTTACATACTGTCCCTGGTTCTACAACCCTGATGGGACCCCTAGTGGCATGGGGCCCTCGGGCAATGCCGAGTGCCCGAATGGTCAGTCCGCCCCTGAGTAACACTGAAGGTACGGTGAGATAGGTAAGATTCGAACCAACGGGGAGTGCAGCCATGGAGACAAAGCAAATTTAGTTTTTTGAGGAAGAGGGGGTGCTCAACTGTATCAAAGGCAGTGGATAGGTCCAAGAGTAAGAGTATGGAATAATGACTGTTGGTTTTGGCTGTTAGTAAGTCGTTTGTGAGTTTCTGTGGAGTGTTGTGGGCGAAATCCAGACTGAAGGGGATGAAGAAGGTTATTCTCAGGGAGGTGGTTGCTCAGTCGGTTGTAGACTGAACGTTCAAGGAGTTTGGATGCAAAAGGAAGTAAAGAGATGGGTCTTAAGTTGTTAAGATTGGCGGGGTCTAGTGAGGCCTTTTTGGTATTGAAGTGACTAGCGCATGTTTTAGAGGGTTAGGGAAGATGCCAGTAGAGAGTGAGAAGTTGAAGATATGAGTTAAAGAGTGTAGGATAGAGTCAGATGTGATCGTAGTATTTGAGAAGGAACAGGGTCCAGGGGGAAGGAGGTTAGGTGGGCATTAGAAAAAAGTTTAGCGACTTCCGCTATAGTAGCTGGGTTAAAAGAGGGAAGTATTGATTGCTCAGGAGGACAAGAAGTGTAAAGTGAGGGAGATATCTGTAGAGCAGAGATCTCGAGACGAATTGTCTGAATCTTATTTTTGAAGTGATTAGCAATCTCCTGGGCAGTGAGTGAGTTAGTGGGTGGAGGTAATGGAGGACGAAGTAGAGTGGTGAAGGTAGAAAATAGTTGGCGGTGACTGTGTGAGAGGGTGTTAATGATAGTGATAAAGTAGGTCTGTTTGGCAGTATGGAGGCAGGAATGGTATTTTTGGAGGGAAGATTTATATTGGCTGAAATCTTGCTGTGACTTAGTCTTACGCCATAGACGCAAGAGCGTGGCTATGTTTTTTGAGGCTTCTGGTATTGTCTGTCTGCCAGGGTTGTAGCAGTCGGGGCCTGATTCTGTGTTTAGTGAGGGGGGCAAAGGTATCCAGGGTAGATGACCGTGAACTGTTGTAGACAGAAGTGGCCAAGTTGGGGCAGGACAAGGATGAGATTTTGTCGTAAAGAAAATCTGTAGCAGAAAAAAGAAGAGAAGGGTTAAGATGGCAAAGGTTTCTACGGGTAATAGTTTTGTAGTTATAAGGCAAGGCGGAGGCAGACAGGGAGAGAGTGAAACTAATAAGGTGGTGATCATAGAGAGGAAAAGGAATATTGGAGAGGTTGTGCAGAGTGCATAGGTAGGAGAATATTAGGTAAAGGCAGTTGCCAACCGAGTGAGTAGAAGCATGTGTCCATTGTTTTAGGTCAAAAGAGAAGGTTAGGCTTAGCAGTTTTGAAGTAGCGGGAGTGTTACGATTAACAGGGATGTTTAAGTCACACAGAATTAATTTTGGAATTTTCTGAAGAGAGAAATCAGGGCAGACAGGCAGAGAAGTCATCAAGGAAGCTTGATACTGGACCAGGAGGCCGATAGATCACAGCAATTCTCAATGAAACTGGAGAAAATAAACAAATACAGTGAGCTTCAAATGAGGAGAGGGACAGAGAGGGGGGTGGATGAAGAACCTGAAAAGTGCTTTGAGAGGAGAGAAGGATTGCAACACCACCTCCTTTGCGTCCACTAAGCCTGGGAGAGTGAGTCCACAGGAGGCCACCATAGGAGAGAGCAGCAGGAGAAGGAAGGTCAGATTCTTGGATCCAGGTCTCAGTAATTAAGTAGGTTCAGGGAGTTTGTGATAAATAGGTCATGAACGGTGGTGAGTTTGTTAGAAACAGAGTGGGCATTGCAAAGGGCACAGGAGAAGGGGAGGATGGTTCTAGGCTGAAGAGGAATAGAAATGAAATTGTGTGGATTGCGGCTGCTATTAGAGGATGGAGGGTGCGGGGTATGTTGGCCAAAGGTAATTGACGGTGGTCCAGGATTTGTGGAAATATCTCCAGAAGTTAGGAGAAGCAGAAGGGTGAGAGAGGTGATATGGGAGTGTGACTTATGTGGGGGGACATGTCCCAGTGTCCTGCAGGTTTTATTGGTATATGGGTTCAGAATTAGCAGGAGCTGATACCTGCAGTAATAAGGTGAGGACAGGAGTAAGGGGGATATATACACAAGCTGTTGGGTGGAGAAGATCGGTGAAGGAGAGAGAATTTAATGAGAGGGGATGCAACTGTGAGAAGGAAAAGTAGGGAGTGCATGATACAGAGCGGTGAGATTGAAAGGAAGCCTGGATGAGAGATGAAAGTTTGATGGAGAATCAGGTCACTTGTAGTCTGTTTAGTGTTCTGCACAAGTCTGTTGTGGCTATTCACTTAGTGCATTCGCTGAAGTGCTGAGCCGAAGTGCAATACTTAATCCAATATCAATACTTTATCCAAGATGATAGTTGCCAATGCAATCCCTGCCTGTGCAAACCCCTGCTATATATACCAAGCTAAAATTATTTTAAAATAAGTGTATCAGTTTCTGTTCCTTCATTAAGCCCTGGGGGAGACAGGATACTGTATAATAAGCCTGCACACCTGTATACTCATACAGGTTGCAGGCATTCATCAAAACCTGAATATAAACAAACAATGATAAGTGCGACTACCTGAGTATTGAATACACTAACATCTAGCATAAAAACACATAAATATGATACATGCAATAGTCCATACTGGGATCAATCCCCGAGAGATAATTTGCAAATAAACACATATAGTCCTTCCAAAATAATGTGAATTGAGAGTTTGTGAATCTTCATGCATCAAAATGTGTAAAAAAATGTAGATTCTCTTTTGTGGGTGGTTTCCATAATAATTAATGCTCTGTCACGAAAGGAGATTCCGCAGTCCTGTCAATGTCAGGGGAATTCAGCCCCAGCGCGTGCGCATTGGCGCGCGCGTCGATGTGCGCGGCGCGCGGCGCGCGTCGCGGGAGTGCGCGCGCCCGCTGACGGCGTTTGGCGCCAAGGAAACGCTATTTAAACTGGTCAGTCCCTCACCACCTTGCTGACCAGTCTACAGCGTTTACCTGAGAACCTGCATCTGCTACCTATTGATTCACCTGTTTACCTGACCCGGCTTTCCTTGACCTTCCTTGTCTGCAACCCGCCTTTGACCCCGGCTTCTCCTGACCACGGCTCTGCTCAATCCCTGGCTTGTCGCTGCCCGCCCGTACTACTGACCCGGCTTGGACTACCACGATTCTCTGGACTTTCCCTGTTACCTGAACCGCTTACCGGTGAACCGACCGGCTTACTTACCTGCCTGATCTCTGTACCTACAAGTGCCATACTACCGTCTTGTCTGCTGTTAAAGTGCCCTGCCTGAACCAGCATACCTACCGGCTACCATTCCTGGACCACTACTCAGCTTTACCACCAGGCACTTGTGTCCCTCCGGACCCTTGACCCTCTGTCCATTCTACCAGTAGGTCTTGGGTCGGAGGCTTACGAGAGGCCGCTCCCTGCACGTTGGGCTCTACAACCAGGTACGTGACAGTACTGGTCAGCCATGACCGAGCCCACGCAGGGAGCGTCTCCTATGGAGGACTTATGCCGCCATCTGGATGGTCTTACTACGGCTGTAAGGAACCTACAAGAGGGGTATACCCGTTTGGAGGAGCGCGTCCAAACTTTGGCTACAACCGCTCCTGCGGCATCCGGAACTTCAGCCACCCCTTCTGTAGTGATGTTGCCACCGGAACCCCGTGTGCCCACACCTGAAAGATTTTCTGGTGACCGCAGCAAATACAGAGCCTTCCGCAACGCCTGCAAACTTTTCTTTGCGCTACAACCTAGAACTTTTTCGCTCGAAGCTACAAAAGTGGGCTTCGTCATCTCGCTGTTATCCGGCGAACCCCAAACCTGGGCACATCGCCTGTTGGAACGCAAGGAAGAATGCCTTAACCATCTTGCTGCCTTTTTTCAAGCCATGGACCTTATTTATGAGGATACTCAGTTAGCGGCAACTGCTGAAGCAGCGTTATGTGTACTCCAACAGGGGCGCAGGGCAGTAGAGGACTATGTAGCTGAATTCAGACAGTGGAGTTCCGACACCAACTGGAACGATGTTGCCCTGCGTCACCAGTTCCGTGCGGGCCTCTCGGACTCATTAAAGGACGAACTGGCTCGAGTGGGCATTCCCGCAACGCTTGACGCCCTCATCCTCCTCTCTGTACAAATCGACAGACGTTTAAGGGAACGGCGTGCTGAACGTACATCCGGTCCCGCACGACCCACATGGATGATGCCACGGGTACCAAGCTCTCCGCATATACCTCTTCCAAGTGCTGTATCGACCTTTGCCGATGCCCCAGAACCAATGCAACTAGGCCTGCTGCGGCCCTCTCTAACACCGGAAGAGCGCCAGCGGCGCCGGCGCAATAATCTCTGTCTGTATTGCGGAGGATCCGGGCACTATGTAAATACCTGCCCTGTCAAGTTCCGTAAGTGTTCAGTCTTGCCTTCTACCCTTTCATCCACTTTATGTAATAATGATACTCACCTGGTAATTTCAATCTCTCTGCAGCTCCCAGGAGGGGACGTCCAAGTACCCGTGATTATTGATTCCGGCGCTTGCAGTGGCTTCATGGATGCGTCCTTTGCCGCCCGACATGGAGTTCCTCTTCGACCTAGACGTTCGGAACTCACCGTTCATTTAGCCGACGGATCAGCCATCAGATCCGGCCCTTTCACTCAGGAAACTGCCCCCTTACACACGCTCATTGCTAACAACCATCGGGAAGTTCTTTGTTTTGATATCATTGTGTCACCTATCTTTCCCGTTATCTTGGGAATGCCCTGGTTAAAGACTCATAATCCCCAGATTGACTGGGAGTCCGGGGAGATCAACTTCCTTTCCTCTTACTGCCGCCAACGTTGCCTCCAGGAGTCTGCAACTTCCTCATCTCCCTTAATGTGTCTAGACTCTGAAGTTGGAAACCGTCAACTGGTTCCGGAGGCGTATCATGGTTTCCTGGATGTTTTTAGTAAAAAAGGGGCAGAAACCTTACCTCCACACAGGTCCTACGACTGCCCAATTGAACTTTTACCTGGTGCAGAAATCCCGTTTGGTAGGATATTCCCCTTGACAGAACTGGAATTGGGCACGTTAAGATCCTATATTGACGAAAACCTTGAAAAAGGCTTCATACGCCCTTCCACATCCCCCGCGGGAGCCGGCATATTCTTTGTGGAGAAGAAAGACCATTCTCTACGCCCCTGCGTAGACTATCGGGATTTGAACAAGATCACAATTAAAAACAGATATCCCCTTCCTCTTGTCCCCGAATTATTCCAGAGACTAGGAGCAGCCGTCATCTTTACCAAACTCGATCTCCGCGGGGCCTACAACCTTGTCCGTATTAGAGACGGAGACGAGTGGAAGACAGCATTCCGCACCAGATTCGGGCACTTTGAATATTTAGTTATGCCCTTCGGTTTGTGCAACGCCCCAGCCACCTTCCAACATTTCGTAAATTATATATTTAGAGACTACCTTGATCTATTCGTCATTATCTATCTGGACGACATCCTGGTCTTCTCTTCCTCCCTGCCAGATCATCGTAAGCATGTCCAAAGAGTTCTAGCTCGGCTCCGTCAACATAGCCTATACGCTAAAGCCGAGAAATGCGAGTTTGAACAAGAAAGTATTCAGTTTCTGGGTCTTATAATCTCAATCGAAGGTGTCAGGATGGATCCTCAAAAGGTCACTGCTATCACAGAGTGGCCTGCTCCCACCGATAAAAAAGCAGTCCAACGCTTCGTGGGATTTGCGTATTTTTATCGTAAGTTCATCAAGGGCTTCTCTTCAATAATCGCCCCTATCGCAGGTCTAACCAAACAGGGCACCCGTTTTCAGTGGTCTCCCGAGGCACAAGCTGCTTTTGTCACCTTGAAGGATCTGTTTATTTCAGCCTCTATCCTGAAGCATCCTGATCCGGTCCTACCCTATACATTGGAGGTGGATGCCTCTGAAGTGGCGGTCGGGGCAGTGCTCTCTCAGAGACAGGGGTCCAAATCTCTCCTACATCCAGTCGCTTTTTTTTCCCGCAAACTTTCAGAAGCCGAGAGGAATTATGATGTTGGGGACAGGGAGCTTTTGGCAATCAAAGCAGCCCTCGAAGAATGGCGCTATCTTCTGGAGGGTGCTGCACACCCTATTCTGATCTTCACGGATCATAAAAACTTAGAGTATTTAAAGGTTGCCAAAAGACTGAAGCCACGCCAGGCCAGGTGGGCATTGTTCTTCACCCGTTTTTCGTTCCATATAACCTACAGACCTGGGTCGAAAAACACCAAGCCCGACGCCCTCTCCCGGATGTTCAGTGGTCTTGAAGTCCCTTCATCTTCAGACACCATCCTTACTCCTGGAAATTTTCTCATGTTACAAGGAGACCTTCTTTCTCAAATCAAGCAGGCTTCTTCAGGAAGTTCCTTAACCCCAGATCCTACTCTACAGTTAAGGGACGGCTTACTCTGGAACAAGGACAAGATTTTTGTCCCTCAACAGCTACGGGTAGCAGCTCTTAAGTCCTGCCATGACCATGAGCTAGCTGGTCATTTTGGGATACATAAGACGGCTGAGCTCCTCCAGCGCACCTTCTGGTGGCCCCAACTACTTCAGGATTGTAAAAATTACGTGGAATCCTGTATTACCTGTATTCAGCATAAGGGTAGCAGAACCAAAGCTTGGGGTTTACTCAAACCACTGCCTGTTCCAGAGAAACCGTGGAGAAGGATTTCAATGGACTTCATTGTTGAGCTACCCCCTTCGGAAGAATATACCACTATCTTTGTGGTGGTGGACAGGCTTTCAAAGATGGCGCACTTCTTACCGATGCTGGGGACACCTTCTGCGGCTGAAACAGCAAAAATTTTCATAAGAGAGATTGTGAGACTTCATGGCATACCTGCTAATATTGTATCGGACCGCGGGGTGCAATTCACCTCAAGGTTTTGGAAGGCTCTGTGCGGGGCATTGAAGATTGACCTCTCCTTTTCTTCTGCGTACCACCCGCAGACCAATGGCCAAACGGAGCGCACCAATCAGACGCTCGAGCAATATCTGCGATGCTTCTCCAGTTTTTCACAGGACGATTGGGCCTCTCTATTGCCTCTGGCAGAGTTCGCCTACAACAACTCGGTCCATTCGGCCACCAACCAATCTCCATTTTTTGCTAATTATGGCTTCCATCCTCTCTTCCTATCCAACACTATCCCGGAATGCTCAGTACCAGCTGCCCAAGAAACCTTGGATTTTTTCGCCACTAATAACAAATTACTCCAAGAGACAATGGCAAAGGCCCAAGAACATAATAAAGAGGTATTCGACAGGAGGAGAAGGGGGGAACTTGATCTGGCTCCAGGAGACCAAGTGTGGCTGTCCACTTTGAATTTAAAACTAGCCTGCCCGTCCAAGAAACTTGGTCCCAAGTTTGTGGGGCCTTTCCAGATTCTCAGGAGGATTAACGAAGTGGCCTACGAGTTAAAACTACCTGCTTCTTTCCGGATCCATCCAGTTTTCCATGTGGCACTTCTCAAGCCTGCGATCCCGGATCCCTTCACCGACCGGAATGTCGGTCCCCCCGAGCCGGTACTTATCGACGGCGAGGAGGAATTTGAGGTGGAATCCATCCTAGATTGTCGGAAGAGACGTAACCTAGTACAATACCTAGTGAAATGGAAGGGTTATGGTCCGGAAGAAAATTCCTGGGAACCAGAAGCCAACATTCATGCCCAGAGACTGATCCAAGCTTATAAAAGGGCTCACCCAAGAAGATTGGCCCAGTTGGGCATCCGGAGGCTGCCCGTAGAGGGGGGGGGCAATGTCACGAAAGGAGATTCCGCAGTCCTGTCAATGTCAGGGGAATTCAGCCCCAGCGCGTGCGCATTGGCGCGCGTTTGCGCGCGCATGCGCGCGTCGATGTGCGTTGCGCGCGTCGTGGGAGTGCGCGCGGCGCGGGAGTGCGCGCGCCCGCTGACGGCGTTTGGCGCCAAGGAAACGCTATTTAAACTGGTCAGTCCCTCACCACCTTGCTGACCAGTCTACAGCGTTTACCTGAGAACCTGCATCTGCTACCTATTGATTCACCTGTTTACCTGACCCGGCTTTCCTTGACCTTCCTTGTCTGCAACCCGCCTTTGACCCCGGCTTCTCCTGACCACGGCTCTGCTCAATCCCTGGCTTGTCGCTGCCCGCCCGTACTACTGACCCGGCTTGGACTACCACGATTCTCTGGACTTTCCCTGTTACCTGAACCGCTTACCGGTGAACCGACCGGCTTACTTACCTGCCTGATCTCTGTACCTACAAGTGCCATACTACCGTCTTGTCTGCTGTTAAAGTGCCCTGCCTGAACCAGCATACCTACCGGCTACCATTCCTGGACCACTACTCAGCTTTACCACCAGGCACTTGTGTCCCTCCGGACCCTTGACCCTCTGTCCATTCTACCAGTAGGTCTTGGGTCGGAGGCTTACGAGAGGCCGCTCCCTGCACGTTGGGCTCTACAACCAGGTACGTGACATGCTCACAGAGCGCTTACCTCATGCCAGAGTGCACAGAGCCGTTCAAATCTCTTGGGTATCCGGGGCAACAGCAGCTAACCGTCTCCACACATATCCGTGCTCCCAATGGTACGGTTGGATATCTCCGTTGGTGGTATAAACATCCAGATTTCCAGACGTGGATGAGCCTCTCAATGTGTGGGTTAAAACAAAAACAAAAGGCCTTCTATAGAGTAAAAACACAGATGAAGTCACGTGGTGTGACGTAACACGTAAGGGCCGGATGTACTCTGGAAACTGGAAGTGACGCTGGAAGTGTCTACTAAAGCGCGGTTTGCAACATTTGCCTGTTTTCTTTGTTTTTATGTAAGAGCTTATTTGGCTATTCAATAAATCTGTATTTTAAATGTTTTTACGCTATGGGAGGCCTTTTGTTTTAACCCACACATTGAGAGGCTCATCCACGTCTGGAAACCCGGATATTCATACCACCACCGGAGATATCCAACCACACTATTGGGAGCACGGATATGTGTGGAGACAGTTAGCTGTTGTTGCCCTGGATACCCAGGAGATCTGAAAGGCTCCGTGCACTCTGGTGTGAGGTAAGCGCTCTGTGAGCATTAATTATTACGGAAACCACCCACAGAAGAGAATCTACATTTTTTTACACATTTTGATGCATGAAGATTCACAAACTCTCAATTTACAATATTTTGGAAGGACTATATTTGTTTATTTGCACATTATCCCTCAGTGATTGATCCTAGTATGGACTATTGCACGTATCATATTTATGTGTTTTTATGCTAGATGTTAGTGTATTCAATACTCAGGTAGTCGCGCTTATCATTATTTGGTTATATTCAGTTTTTAGTGCACATGTTACACTTTTAGATTGAGCAGCGACCTCCACTATTTGTGTATTAATTTATTCATTTATTTATTCATTCATCTCATCAAAACCTGTACACAGGATTGAAGGTTCCATCCCACCCAAGACACTTTGCAGCCTTCGGGTTGGGTTCACACGACTGCGAATTAGATGTGGGTTACACCTCGTACAATTCCCATGTCAGGAGATTGTGACCAGCACATCTGGTTCACACATCTCCGGAGCACTCCAGTGCAAATTACAATGGAGCTCTGTGCGTCTTTTGGTCCATTTCAGATCCAAATTCAGCCAAAAATTCGGACTGAATTCGGACCTGAAATGGTGAACAGGGATGCCCCGGACCCCCTGCTGTGAGCCGCTATGTGCTTCAGTGTGAACCCAGCCTTAAACTCCATGACCCAAGTCAGCATTACAAAACCCAGAGAAAGCTTAAAGGGGTTATAAACCTTCATGTTTTTTCACCTTAATGCATCCTATGCATTAAGGTGAAAAAACATCCGCTACTTACCGGCTGTCATGAAGATCCTGCCAGTAACAGGCACTCCTGGGTTCCTGGTTCATAATCACAAGTGCCGTTGCACATGCGTGTGCACCGCTATTGGCGCCAGGTGGGCTATTTAAGCCTGCCTGTCACATACAGTCCCCGCTGTCTGCTCTAGAGTGTTTGTGTGCCCTTAAAGAGGATGTCCGGCCAAAAAAAAATATTAAAAGCCAGCAGCTACAAATACTGCAGCTGCTGACTTTTAATATTAGGACACTTACCTGTCCTGGAGTCCAGCGCCGTCCGCAGCAGAGGACGAGCAATAGCTCGTCACTCTGCTGCTCACCCCGCCATCCTCAGTGAGGGAACCAGGAAGTGAAGCGCTCCGGCTTCACTGCCTGGTTCCCTACGGCGCATGCGCTGCACCCGCCGATTGGCTCCCGCTGTGTGCTGGGAGCTGAGTGTTCCCAGCACACAAGGGGGGGGGGGTGACGGGATGTGATGCAATGCCCGTCTTTTGCCCGTGAATGCTGGGCCGGAAGTGGGTGCAAATACCTGTCTTTAACCTGATCTGAGACTGTTACCTGTAAAAGACTTGGCTTGCTTGTGACCTGACCACCCAGTTATCTGCCTGCACCTGATCTCGGCCTGTTTGTAACTACTCTTTTGCCTGCACCTCTGTACCTCTGCTGCCCACCTGATATCCGATCCGGTATTTCTGACTATTCCTGTGTTGGTCCTATCTGAATGAATGAATGAATGACTTGTATAGCGCAACGCATGCAAACTGAATCGCCTCTGGGCGCTTTTTTCCAGCCAGTATCTGCTGGGCTGGTGCGGTCATTTTTACCCCGAAGGATCGTGACACGTTACTGGTTCTGATCCAGCCTGCCAAGCTGATCCAGTCTGCTAAGTTGATCCAGTCTGTTAAGCTGATCCAGTCTGCTGAGCTGTTCCTCTCTGCTGAGCTATTCCTGATCCAGTCTGCTAAGCTGATCCAGTCTGCTAAGTTGATCCAGTCTGCTGAGCTGTTCCTGTCTGCTGAGCTGTTCCTGATCCAGTCTGCTGAACTGATCCAGTCTGCTGAGCTGTTCCTGTCTGCTTAGCTGTTCCTGATCCAGTCTGCTAAGCTGATTCAGTCTGCTCAGCTGTTCCTGATCTTGTCTGCTAACCAGTAAGCTACTCCAGTTCCTGTATCTCAGTTCTCGTGAGGAAGTGTCTAGGCACCTGATCCATCCCTTCCTCTGTTGATCCTGCCAGTTACCCGTGCCAATCCTTCTCCTGTGCCTTCTGTTACGTTACCAGGGGCCACAAGTGGGAGCCGTAAGGGAGGCCTTCCTTTGCAATTCGGGCTCATAACCATCAGGTACGTGACACCGGCCCCCCTGTTTACTTACTTGAGCCCTCGAAAGTCCCGCGTCGAGAATGCTCTTGCTTCTCAGCCCGGTCTTCTCGGATCTTGCGCTGCCGTCAATCAACTCCAATGGGGCGGGGCCGAGTCTTGTAGTCGGTGGCTTTGGGCGTCAAATACAGGACTCTGGAGCACGCCTGCAAGGTAACCCCCTTGGGAGAGCGCTTTCCAGGGGGGTTACCAGAAGCGGGGAGGAGCCGAGACAGCCGCCGAGGGACCCCAGAAGACGAGGATCAGGGCCACTCTGTGCAAAATGAGCTGCACAGTGGAGGTAAGTATAACATGTTTGTTATTAAAAAAAAAAAATTGGAGGCTTTCCAAACCCCTTTAAAACACAAGTTTCTCCACTCTAAAACAATAGTTTTGAATTTAGGGTTAAGCCTTAATGTGAGTCCTGTGTCATTTCTACCCTTTTTCCTAAACTCAGACTGTGGCAAGATCTTGCACTGTTACACTCCCTAGAAGTAATACGGATTGAATCATAATTTCTAAGGTCCTAATTAGGGTTGAGCGAACCCGAACTGTAAAGTTCGGGTTCGGTACGGACTTTTGTTTTTTTTTGTACCCGAACCCGGACAATTTGCTGAAAGTTCGGGTTCGGGTCTGGTGTTCGGCAATTTAATGGCGGGCTGCAGGGCAGCCAATCACCATTTGTTTTACTACTGTGACTAAGAAGCCATCACAGCCATGCCTACTAATGGCATGGCTGTGATTGGCCAGTGCAGCATGTGACCCAGTATGTGACCCAGACTCTATATAAGCTAGAGGGACATAGCACAGCTCGTCACTCTGCTTTAGATAGGGTAGGGAAAGGCTGCTGCTGATCTGATCTGAGGGAGAGATTTAGATAGGAGTCAGACTGTCCTGCTACAGAAATCATATTACACCAGCGCTGCATATGTTCCTGTGAGATACTCTGCATTAGATACTTTAGGGAAAGGTTCCAGATTGTTCTTATAGGGAGAGAAATATATAGGAGTCAGTCCTGCTTCACAAATCAAATTGTAGCAGCATTGCATATGTTCCTGTGAGATACTCTGCATATTACACCAGCACTGCATATGTTCCTGTGAGATACTCTTCATATTACACCAGCACTGCATATGTTCCTGTGAGATACTCTGCATATTGCACCAGCACTGCATATGTTCCTGTGAGATACCCTGCATATTGCACCAGCACTGCATATGTTCCTGTGAGATACTCTGCATATTGCACCAGCACTGCATATATTCCTGTGAGATACTCTGCATATTACACCAGCATTGCATATGTTCCTGTGAGATACTCTGCATATTACACCAGCACTGCATATGTTCCTGTGAGATACTCTGCATATTGCAGCAGCACTGCATATGTTCCTGTGAGATACTCTGCTTTATATACTTTAGGGAAAGGTTCCTGATTGTTTTTATAGGGAGAGAAATATATAGGAGTCAGTCCTGCTTCACAAATCATATTACACCAGCACTGCATATGTTACTGTGAGATACACCCTTTATATACTTTTCTTCTATTGTGCTATTCAAAAAACATCCATTTAGGGGAAAAAAATTGCAGTGTTTCTTCCAGTGTTTGCAGTGTTTCCTCCATATCTGTACATGTGAGATAAACACTTTAGCTACTGTTTTTCTATTGTTCTATTCAGAATACACCCATTTAGGTCAAAAATATATATTTTTCAGTGTTTCCTCCAGTTTTTGCAGTGTTTCCTCCATATCTGTACGTGTGAGATAAACCCAAACCCTAACCCTGACCTCGTCCTCCTAGGTCAAGATTATTATTATTATTATTTTTTATGTTATTTCCCTATCCAATTTATTTGAAGAGTACTTGCCAGGCTCTTACCAACATTTTGCTGCCATTTGCAGCCCTCTAGCCCTTTCCATTCGTTTTTTAGAGACATTTTAGTAGTCAAAAGTCCGGGTCCCCATTGACTTCAATGGGGTTCGGGTTCGGGGTCAAGTTCGGGTCCCAAACTCAGACTTTTTTTCGAAGTTCGGCCGAACCCGTCGAACCCGAACATCCAGGTGTCCACTCAACTCTAGTCCTAACCTTTTTCTGCTCTATCCAAAAAAGTAAAAAAAAAAAAAGCGATTGCATATCTGTATATACAGGAGCATGAATGTGTGCAACAACAAGTATGTGCATATATGGTTAATAAAAAATATTAGTTTGATAGTTAGATAACAGCAGACTGTTTCGTTGTGTGGTTGGATGATAATCTGTGCAAATACAGTAACATGCAATATTTAAAACGTTTGTTAACCCCAAAAAAAAAACAATACAGATTCTGTTCCTTCAAAGCATGTTACAAAGCACAGTACTTGTGTTGTGTAATTTGGCACCCTGTAATACCTGTATTACCTGGCTGATCCAGCACAAAGTCAGAGTTATCCAGGGGCATGGTAACGTCAGTGAATGGCAGCAGACTGACAGACAGGGAGTGGCTGAGTCTGGCCAGGGATAGTTTACACAGCCCTCAAAATTTGTACTCGCCTGCTAGCATTTGGCGAGTACATATTAACCTATTGCGAGTAGCAGAAGAAGTGCCCAATCAAGTGTAACTACTGTCTTTCTCCTACTGTCTCCCAAGTCCCGCCTGTCAAAACGATTGGTTGCTAGCGTCCTAACAACCCATCAGGTGCTTGGAGGACCTGGCATTCAGAGGAGGAAGATGTAACTTCCTCCTTCCCAGCTTCTGAGTCTGACTTGCTGACAATGGAAAGGAACAGGAGAGGACTTGCTGTCTGCTCTGGAACTCCTGAGCTGACTGGCCAGGAGTATGATGGGACCTGTGTTCTGTCTGGATCTGGACACTGCTGATGATTTGAGTGAGCAGAGGAGTCGGCACTCAGAGCAGGGGGAGGGATCAGGGAATCGCACTGAACACGTGTAGAGGGAGGACATGCTCTCCCAGGTCCTACAGCTGTGTACACTGAGCTGCAACATCTCCCCCTCTACAGAAATGTGGAGGGAGGGGGGAGCCATTCATCACCACACCATCCACAGTACCTGTACCAGGTCTGCAGTCTCTCTGACCCTCTCTCCTTACCATGCCTGCAGTCTCTCTGACCCTCTCTCCTTACCATGCCTGCAGTCTCTCTGACCCTCTCCTTACCATGTCTGCAGTCTTTCTGACCCTCTCCTTACCATGTCTGCCGTCTCTCTGGCCCTCTCTTTACCATGTCGTCAGTCTCTCTGACCCTCTCCTTACCATGTCTGCAGTCTCTCTGGCCCTCTCTTTACCATGTCTTCAGTCTCTCTGACCCTCTCTTTACCATGTCTGCAGTCTCTCAGACCCTCTCTTTACCATGTCTGCAGTCTCTCTGACCCTCTCCTTACCAACTCTGCAGTGTCTCTGACCCTCTCTTTACCATGTCTCCAGTCTCTCTGACCCTCTCTTTACCATGTCTGCAGTCTCTCTGACCCTCTCCTTACCATCTCTGCAGTCTCTCTGACCCTCTCTTTACCATGTCTGCAGTCTCTCTGACCCTCTCCTTACCATCTCTGCAGTCTCTCTGACCCTCTCTTTACCATGTCTGCAGTCTCTCTGACCCTCTCCTTACCAACTCGGCAGTGTCTCTGACCCTCTCTTTACCATGTCTTCAGTCTCTCTGATCCTCTCTTTACAATGCCTGCAGTCTCTCTGGTCCTCTCCTTGCCATGTCTGCAGTTTTTCTGACCCTCTCCTGTGGTGGTTCTACAGGGGGTACGGAAATGTTTGCCCAGGATCCATTTAACATAAGACGACCCTGCATACCTGAAATAAATATGATTATTTACAAGGGGCGTGTTTAGGGGCACGGTTGGGCGGGGCAACTTGTGGCGAGTAACTCTTAAGGCCTGGCTAGTAGCTCAGGACTTGAAATTTTGAGCCCTGGTTTACAGACATTGCATGGAGGCGAGGGGAAAGCTATCACGGCTTGTGGCACTAAAGCCTCGTACACACGATCAGATTTTCCAACGGGAATTGTGTGATGACAGGCTGTTGGCATAAAATCTGACCGTTTGTAGGCTCCATCGGACAATTGCTGTCAGATTTTCCACGGACAAATGTGGGATATCATGCTTTAAAATTTTCTGCCAACAATTGTGTGTTGTCGGATTTTCCGATTGTGTGTACACAAGTCCGTCGGACAAAACTCCAAAGTACAAACACGCATGCTCGGAAGCAATGCTCACCATAACACAACATTAGCAGAAGTTGCCCAAAGGGTGGTGCTAAAGAGCTTAAAAACCACATAGGTCTGCCAGTTCCCATAAACAACACATGAACTGGATCCTGGTATGTCTACTTATCCCTCAAAGATCCATACTACAGATGTGGACATCCCCTTGCCCACCGACAGTCTCGCAGGTCAAAAGGGAGCTCCTTCACCTGTTATATAAAGACAAACTCAAAATCAACTTTAAGCGTGAAGGCTCCGCCGAACGTTTTTACTCCACATGGGGAGCTTTTATGGAGACGGCTTTACCTCCGGAAGAACTCAACAATTTCTCTTTCTCTTACTATGGGGCACATCCAACGATTAAGGGACAAATAGTCTCATCTGTCTATTAACTCTTGTCCCAGATTAATTCAAATGCTTCCCTTTTAAATAGTGTCTCGCTCCTCTCCTCAGCCCTGCAATGTTAGCATATCAGCACTGCAGCCTACCACTTGCTCTTAGCTTTGGCTCCTCACATATCTGATTGTACATTACCTTTGAGTTTAGGTATGTGTGTCCAGCTTTGTAGTGGTGTTCTCCCCTCCCCCACCTCCTCCCTCACCCTTCCATTGTTTGTGTTTGTTCCCTAACCCTTTTATTTATTTATTTTTTCTTTCAGGGTCCATTATCTTCATTATCCATCCAGTTTTTGTCCCTTTTCCACAGAAATGCTCTTGCACCATTCCTTAAAGCGGGAGTTCACCCATTTAAAAAAAAAAAAAAAATCTCCCCTTAGCTTCCTGCTCGTTCGGTCTAGGGGAATCGGCTATTTATATTAAAATATGTGCAGTACTTACCCGTTTTCGAGCTGCATCTTCTTCCGTCGCTTCCGGGTATGGGTCTTCGGGAGCGGGCGTTCCTTCTTGATTCACATTCTTCCGAGAGGCTTCCGACGGTCGCATCCATCGCGTCACTCGTAGCCGAAAGAAGCCGAACGTCGGTGCGGCTCTATACTGCGCCTGCGCACCGACGTTCGGCTTCTTTCGGAAAATCGTGACGCGATGGATGCGACCGTCGGAAGCCTCTCGGAAACCTGTCAATCAAGAAGGAACGCCCATTCCCGAAGCCCATACCCGGAAGCGACGGAGAGGATGCGTCTCGTAAACGGGTAAGTACTGCACATATTTTAAAATAAATAGCCGATTCCCCTAGTAATAACGAGCAGGAATCTAAGGGGGAAAAGTGCCCTCTAAGGGTGAACCCCCGCTTTAACGTCATTAAGCTGTGTCTATGCTTTATTTCCCATTTAGGCACCCTTAAACTAGGACACTGGGTTTGGCGCTTAGCGCCTTAGGTTTATATGACAAAATGTGAATTGCGTTTGATTTTCTCTTTTTCTGTACTTTGTCCATTGTTCATTTCTTTGTATTGCAATTTACTTTAATAAATTCTATTAAAAAAAAAAAAAAAACACATAGGCCCAGATTCTCAAAGGGCTTATGACTTAAGTCCTAATCTGGGCCGTCGTATCTATGCGACTTATTCTTAGAATCAGTTACGCATAGATATCCATTAGATCCGACAGGCGTAAGGCTCTTACGCCGTCGGATCTTAAATGCAATTTTTTTTTGTCCGCTAGGTGTCGCCTCCGTCGTTTTCCCCGTTGAGTATGCAAATTAGCTAAATACGCGAATTCCCGAACGTACGCGCGGCCGACGCAGTAAAGTTACAACGTTTACGTTAGGCTTGTCCCGGCGTAAAGTTGCCCCTGGGTATATGAGGCGCAATCAATGTTAAGTATGGCCGTCGTTCCCGCGTCGAAATTTCAAAATTTACGTTGTTTGCGTAAGTCGTCCGTGAATGGGGCTAGACGCCATTTACGTTCACGTCGAAACTAATGACGTCCTTGCGACGTCATTTGGAGCAATGCACCCTGGGATATTTTCCGGACATCGCATGCGCAGTACGTTCGGCGCGGGAACGCGCTTAATTTGAATGCTATACGCCCCCAACCGGCCTAATTTGAATTAGGCGGGCTTGCGCCGGGTGATTTACGCTACGCTGCCACAACTTTACAGGCAAGTGCTTTGTGAATAAAGCACTTGCCTGGAAAATTTGCGGCGGCGTAACGTAAAGGAGATACGTTACGCCCGCACAGTTTTGCGCGATTCTACGAGAATCTACCTCATGGTTTTGTGTTTATTGGGCAACAATACTTTGCCGTTTGTATGCAAGACAAGTTCCTGGCCAACGCCTTTCAGACAAAAGTCCTATGCTTTGTCTGATGAAAATCCAATCGTGTGTACGAGGCTTTAGAATTGCCTGTGACTAAAAATGTGTTTTGTTTTATTAATTATCATGTTATACTACATGGCAGTTAGCTTATTATACAGATAATAAAAGGAGCCTTCTTAGTTTTCAGCCTAATCGTAAGTATAATGAATGAATATAATGAACAGAAAAGTACTGTGAGTGCCATGTTCCTATATTTGTATGGAAACACAACAGCAACATATTAACCACTTCCATACAGGGCATTTTCACCCCCTTCCTGCACAAACCAATTTTTAGTTTTCAGCGCTGTTGCACTTTGAATGACAATTGCGCGGTCATGCGACACTGTACCCAAATGAAATCCTTATGTTTTTTTTCCCCACAAATAGAGCTTTCGTTTGGTGTTATTTGATCACCTCTGCGGTTTTTATTTTTTGCGCTATAAACAAAAGAAGAGCAACAATTTTGAAAAAAAACCACAATATTTTATTACTTTTTGATTTAATAAATATCACATTTTTTAAAATTCTTCTACATATTTTTGGTAAAAAAAATCGCAATAAGCGTTTTATTGATCGGTTTATGCAAAAGTTATAGCACCTACAAAAAAGGGGATAGTTTTGTGGCATTTTTTTTTTTTACTAGTAATGGCGGCGATCTGAGATTTTTATTTTGACCGTCACATTGCGGCTGACATATCAGACACTTTTGATACGTTTTTGGGACCATTCACATTTATACAGCGATTAGTGCTATAAAACTGCACTGATTACTGTGTAAATGTGACTGGCAGGGAAGGGGTTAACACTAGGGGGCGCTGAATGGGTTAATATGTTCCCTAAAGTGTGTTCTAACTGTAGGAGGGAGGGAACTCACAAGGGGAGGAGACCGATGTGTGTTCTGTACTGGGAACACACATTGGTCTCCTCACCGCTGACAGGACATGGATCTGTGTGTTTACACACACAGATCCATGGTCCTGCCATGATTGCGGGCAATCACAGGTGCCCAGCGGACATCGCGGCCGCCGGACATGCGCACCGGGTCCCGAGAAATGCGGCGGGGGCACACGCGGGGGCCCCCTAGTCGCCTGGGAAGCCAAGGACCTCATATGACATCTGTGGTGACCGGGGAGGGTGAGTCCCACGGCCACACACATGCGCTTGATGGTTAGCTACTTGGTTCTTGGGGCTAGGAGCCCAGGGTCAGGTGGTATTAACCCTTAGTGAGGGCCAGATGGTATTAACCCTCTCTGTCACATGACGCCACTGTAGTCTTGGTATACCCGGGGAAACTACAGCTCCGGGGGCCTCCGTATCCCCGCTAGTTAGGATGGTAATAACACAGTCCACAACAGGGGGTTAAAACAACAAAGGCTTTACTGGCATGAAGGCAGGTGTCAAAATCTTCACAGCTTTAAACAGAGTGTCAAAATGTTCTGCAGGCAGTCTCTGGATCACACAGCTGATAATGCTTGAGCTTAGTTGATCATATACTGTATATACTCGGCTGCAAAAGCCGGATAGTAATTCAGGGCCTATGCTTAACTAGGCTGAAAAATAGATACACTTACTGAAGTGTCTGTAGACTTGAGGCTTTTTGCCGGAATAACGGATTGATCTGATAAATGAGCTGAAGTACTGGTTCTGTAATGTTTAGGGATACTCCACTCTTTGCTGTATTTTCTCCTGGAGGCTTCGGGCCTGCACTGCCTCTCCTCTGACTGTGTTGGCTCTGCTAGGAACTGTGTGAAGCATTAGACTGGCTTAAACAGGAAGTACAATCCCTTATAAGGGCCTGTTTAGACTGAAGCCTATTGGTTGAGAGCTGTGGATCATAGAGACTGACCTGTAGTATAACACAACACAATAAGGTATTGTCTAGCATTTAATCCTCCCGACTCTAATACCCTTGAACATGAGATGGTAATACACTCTGACTGAACATGAGATGGCTGGCTAAACCCCTTAAAGCTATACACACCTAATAAACGTATTATCAACCATAACAGTATAAATCACATCATAACTAGCTGAGTCCCTGCAGGGGAGACCCCACAAGCCGAGGGCCTCAATCTGACAGGGCCTACAGCAAATACCTGTACTGGGACACCACAAACCCCACCACTAAACAGAAGTCGTCCTCGACGATTAAGGCACTGACGGATTGAGGAATGAGGTGACCTTGGGGCCACTAGAAGTCCTGAGGCATTTGTACACCAATGTCCGTTCCAGGTTCTTTGGGAAAAATAAACATATAAGAACAGGATCATATGATAAGTCCCGAGGCATTATACACATAAATGTCCCTTGCAGGCTTATTAGATAAAGTGAGATCATTATTTTGTGCAGGGTAAGTGGTTATCTGGGTCCCAGACAGAATACATATCTGTTAAACGTTATCACTCAGTTTTGAATAGTATATTATTGTTAGATCACACTTTTAAGACTGAGCAGGTTTTGGATTGGGCTGCCGGAGGCTTTCTACCCAATGCCTTGGCTACTGGGGCCATTAGGCTATTAGCTCTTCTCCCCAGAACACACTTTAATATTTGCTAGACATTTTTATTCTATGCCTGAAGTACACAATTAGACATTTCTTAGAGGATACCCCTTTTCTTTTTGTAGTGCTTAAGTGAGGGATAGGAGACTTACTGGCCAGGTATGTTCCTATACACTAAATAAGGTAAGTAGGTAACTAGTGGCATATTAGTTAGTAATGATGTATACTTGAGATGTATACTAACTGAGGTGTATGTAGTCTATCTACATATATTGTATGTATAATTAATAGATTAATCCCTATATCTTGCTGGGGGATTTCCAAAATTAGGTCTGGTGGATCTACGCAACACCATTTCTGAGTTTTCTGGAGCACTGTTTTCTCCTTGAACACTTGCTTCTTCTGGACTGACAGCTTCACCTTCATCTTGGACAATGGGGGCCTGTGATGGCTCTTGACTTATGGAGCTTTCTCCCACATTAGAAGGTTCTGATGGGACTGCAGCAGGTGAGCGGATGGCTGGAGTAAACTCTGGAGCTTCTGGTGCCAAGACTGAGGTGGATGGAATGGAACTGATTGGCACATAACCAAAGAAGACGTTTTGATCAGAAGGGAAGAGAGGATCATCTTCGAACATCAGGAGTGGCCTCTCAGGCTCAACTGGCTTGGTGGGCCGCACTTGTGCTGGCTGAACTGGAGGTGGAAGACTTGGTGGTGCAGAAGGAGGCACCAACACAGGCAGGTTCCCTTTGTGACACAGCTTGATCCGGTTTCGGTGGACAACTTGTGGTTCATATCCGGCTTTTTGAACTGAGTAGACATCAGAGTCCGGGTAAGGGATGGAAATCACTGTGTATAGTTCAGTTTCCCAAAGGGAGTCCAACTTATGGGTTCTAGGATGCTTCTTCAGCCAGACTTTATCACCAACTTGCAACGGCTGGGCAGAGGCATGGCGGTTGTAGTCCTGTTGCTGCCTATAGTGTGCCTCGCCCATCTTTTTGTTGACTATCTCTCTCGCTTCCTGAATCCTTTTCTGATGTTCCGAGACCCACTCCGAAGAGGCTTGGGGGGAGTGGTTGAAAGGTGCTTGAAGTCCAAAGACCCTGTCTTTAGGCAGTTGACCGTGTCGGCCCATCATGAGGTAAAATGGAGTGTAACCAGTGGAACAGTGGATGGTATTGTTGTAGATTTCCAACAGTTCGGGCATTAGTTGAGGCCACTCTTCAGGTCGGGATACAGAAGCCGCTCTCAGCATGTGGATAAACACCTGGTTGATTCTCTCACAGAGTCCATTCCCTTGCGGATGATAGGCAGTGGTCCTGAGTTTCTTACAAGCATGGAACTGGCACAATTCTCGAAACAGTTGGGCCTCAAAGGCCGGACCTCGGTCGGACAAGGCAGTTTCAGGACATCCAAGTATCTGTACCCAATGGGTGTAGAACATCTGGGCTGTTGTCTTGGCTGTTAAGTCTTTGACTGGCACAACCACTACCCACTTGGAATAGTGATCCACCATGGTGAGAGCATATGAATACCCGGACCGGGTAGGTGACAGCTTGACATGATCCAAGGCGACCAATTGGTTGGGCCTCTCGCTCTGAATGGAATGGAGAGGTGCTCGCGCATTCTTGCGACCATTCTTGGTGATATTGCAGACTGCACACTCACTGCACCACTTTTCAACGTCGCTCCTCATTCCAATCCAGTAGAACCGGCGTCGGATGGTGGCTTCTGTTTTATGGACCCCAAAGTGTCCTGACTGGTCGTGGTAGGCATTCAATACCATGGCGGCATCTCTCCGAGGGATCAGAATTTGGTGTAGCCTTTCACCCGACACTGGGTCCAAGAAGTTCCTGTACACCATTCCTTTGTGCACAAATAGTCTTTTCCTCTGACGCCACAACCGCTTCAATTCGTAGTCATTCTGGCCCCGTCGTAACCGGGGAGGTACCCTCCTGGTCAATAAATACTCCTGCAGGTCTCCCATAGTCTGACTTTCTTCCTGTAGGGTCCTCCAGGTATACAGGTCTTCCTGGATTGCTTTAGACCCAGATTCACTCCCCTCGCGGGTGACGACCACATCCTGATTCACGAATCTTTGATAGAAGGGAGGCATCTCCACATCTTCCCACTTGTCCTCCACTGGGGGATCTTCGCCAGGAGCCATGCGTGATAGCACATCCGCATTAATATTAGACTTGCCACTTCGGTACTTGATAGAGAAGTCATAGTTGGCCAGTCTGGAGGCCCATCTTTGCTCAAGGGCACCTAGTTTAGCGGTGTTCAGGTGAGCCAGGGGGTTGTTATCGGTGTAGACCGTGAATGAGGTGGCTGACAAATAGTCCTTAAATTTTTCGGTGACTGCCCACACGAGGGCCAGGAGCTCTAACTTGAAGGAACTGTAGTTAGAATAATTCTTCTCAGCCCCTCGCAGATTCCGGCTGGCGTAAGCTATCACCCTCTCTTGTTTTCCCTGCATCTGGGACAACACTGCCCCGAGTCCTTCAAAGCTGGCATCTGTATACAGTCGGAAAGGCTGAGTATAATCCGGATAGGCCAGGATGGGAGGCTCTGTCAATAGATGTTTTAGAGCCTGGAAGGCCACCTCTTGCTCTTTGGCCCATTCCACAGGCAGCTTGCCATTATAGTTCCCCTTCGCCGTGCCTCGCAGGAGAGAGGTCAATGGCTCGGCAATTTGTGCAAAATGAGGAATAAAGCGGCGATAATATCCTGCAAATCCTAAGAAGCTCCGAATATCCTTAACGGTGCGTGGGATAGGCCAATTCTTGACAACTTCGACTTTAGCTGGATCAGGTTGGACCCCTTCGGCACTGACGACGTGGCCCAGGTAATGTACTTGTGGCTTGAGTAGGTGGCACTTGGAGGGTTTGACTTTCAGACCATGCTGGATCAGTACTTGGAAGACGTCGGACAGGTGAGTCAAATGTTCCTGATAGGATTTGGAATACACAATCACGTCATCCAGGTAGAGTAGGACACTCTGGAAGTTAAGGTATCCCAGACATCTCTCCATCAGCCGTTGAAAGGTAGCTGGGGCATTGCACAGCCCAAAGGGCATACTTTTAAATTCGAAAAGACCCATGGGGGTGACAAAGGCTGTTTTCTCCCTGTCTTCGACGGCCATGGGCACCTGCCAGTATCCGCTGGTCAGATCCAATGTAGAGAAGTAGGCCGCAGAACCCAGCGCGGTGAGTGACTCCTCAATCCGGGGGAGAGGGTATGCGTCTTTATGGGTGATGTCGTTCAATTTCCTGTAATCAACACAGAAACGGATGGTCCCATCCTTCTTCTTAACTAACACCATGGGTGCTGCCCAGGGACTCTGGCTCTCTTGTATTACATCTGCCTCCTTCATGTCGGTTAACAGTTTCTTGACGGTTTGGTACATGCCTGGTGCCACAGGCCGATGCCTTTCCTTGATGGGGGGTTTATCGCCGGTCAGGATTCGATGCTTAATCATGGAGGTTTTTCCAAAATCGGTTGGGTGTTTGCTGAAGGCACTCTGGCACTCCTTCACCACCTCGATGACCCCTTCGACTTGTTCTGGTGGGGTGAGAGATCCTCCTATTTGCAGTTGGCGCCACCAAGGTTCTGGAGAATTTTCGGTAGCCCCTGACACGGTTTGGGCACTCAGCTGTTGGGCCGCCTTCCGTGAAGAGAGTATGTCACTGGAGTCCAAGAAAACAAGTTGGGCCACTGGAGTGTACTTTGGTAGGGTGGTGGCTACGCCAGACAAATTAACTAGGCGGACTGGGACCCGTCCATTCACCACCGTCACTAGGCTCCTTGCAGCTCGGACCAAAGGAAAATCTTCAGATTGTATGGGCTCCAGTAAGGCCTGATAGTCCTGATTCCTTACACCAGGGCGCGCCCGACACCACAAAATTGTCTCTGTGTTCGGCTGCAGGGTCACGGGCCTCATGTCTTGGATCCGAACTTTACCGATTTCTCCTCTCCCGTTCGCGAACTTCTGTTCTGCTTTCAGAATTTTGAGATGGTGTTGCGCAGTCCTCTGACCTGAGGAAGACATGTGGGGGAGAGAGGCATGCAAGGCATCCAAAATATCACTGAAGCAATGTCTCATTATATTCATCCCCAATATAAACTCTGTGGCCCCTGGTACCGTGACATTAGTGACAATTATACCTTGACCTCTAAGTGTGTGACCTCTCAGCTGAATAGTGGGCTCCCAGTACCCATGTCTGGGAATTGGTTTCCTGTCCCCTGCCAGGACACTAAAATCCATATCATCTGGTTCACACAATGAATCGACATTCCAGTACCTATAGAATAGGCCCTTAGAGATGGTAGACACCTGCGAGCCTGTATCAATCAGGGCCTGCAGTTGGACACCATCTATGGTAACATTTACATAGGGGCAGGATGCAATGTATAAGGACTGTCCTGAGTATATTGGCTCTTCTGCTGGACCTGTGATTCGTTTTCCTGAGGGCCGGTCCTCGACCTCAGGGGACGCCCGTTTAAAGCCCAGCATTGCATCTTCCAATGACCGGGTTTGTCACAGAAATCACAGTAAGGCCTACTAGAGGGTCCCGAGCGAGGCCCGCTAGAGCGGGGAGGAGGGGCAGGAGTAGGTCTCCTAGTCTCTGGAGGCTCTCTAAGTACCCGAGTGGTGTGATTAGCCAACTCCTTTACCACTTGGGTAAGCTGGGCAATATCTTGTCTAACCTCTTGAATCTCAGTAATTGTAGTGGAGGCCAGGGTGACAGCCACGGGTGCGGGGGCTGGTGGTAACAGTGGTGCAGGGCACGCCGCCGCACCCATGGGTTACGTTTTAGGGTCAGGATGCTCCTCGGGGCTTGCCCCCTGCTCTATAACTTGAAGGGCTAGGCGCTTAAAGGCAGAAAAAGACATATTGGGGTTCTGTACAGCTAACATCTTTAATTGCGCCTTGTCCCATTTATTTTGGACCCCTTCTATGAATCTATCCATCAATAGTTTGTTACCCTGGTCAGGGGTGATATTGTCCAGTTTCTGGACTGCCTCCAGGGCATTCTGCAAGGCTACTGCATATGCCCTTAGTGTTTCCCCCGGCTTTTGTCGCCTCTCGTACAGCCTGAGGCGGACCTCTGAGGGTGAGTGGGACTCAAATACCTGATGTAATCCCTCGAAGATCTGATCTACTGTGGTCTTCTCAGAAGTGGGCCAGGTACGGACTTCCTCACGTGCAGGTCCCTGCAACTGTCCCAAGAGCAACAGCACCTGTTGGTTAGGGGGGAGAGAGTAGAGAGAGAAAATGCTTTGGAAGCTCTCCTGGAAATCATTGAGGGAAAAGGGATCCCCTCTGTAGTTAGGCAACACAGGCTTCCCCAGGTAGAATGGGGGGGCCCCACTGTCATGACGTCGTACTGGAGGTGATCCCGGAGGGGTAGCTTGTGCAGGAGCCGCAAGAGGATCTGGTACATCACCTGCATCTGGTGATCTTGGGGCTGACATGTTGTAGCCTTGTTTGAGTGCGCTGTCACTTTAAGAAACTTTGAGAGCGCTGTCTTTGAGTGCGCTGTCACTTTAAGAAACTTTGAGAGCGCTGTCTTTGAGTGCGCTGTCACTTTAAGAAACTTTGAGAGCGCTGTCTTTGAGTGCGCTGTCACTTTAAGAAACTTTGAGTGCGCTGTCTTTGAGTGCGCTGTCTTTGAGTGCGACGTCTTTTATTGCCGGACACGTTGCTATGGCTGCGCCCGGCAACTTCCTTTTTTTTGGTCCGGTCAGCAATTGTTTCCTCCGTGCAACACAGAGTGGATTCTCTAGTTCCGGCTTGCACACTGAAGAGGCGTCACCGCCGGGGCTTGACTGGGCGGAGCTGCGACCGCTCCCGCGCGCGGGAAATGCTGGAAACAATTTAACCCCTTCAGGTACAGACTTTCTCCACTTAACAATGGCAGCTAACAGTCTTTCCTTCACCTCCCCCACCACTTGTATACGCGCCTCGCTGCGTAAATTACTTTCAATGACACAGTTCAGATTCTGGGGGGGGGGAGGACTTGCTTTAGTGGCTGAATGGTTAAGGCGTACACCTGTATCCTGTTCGTGACGCCAGAAAACGATGTGGTGACCGGGGAGGGTGAGTCCCACGGCCACACACATGCGCTTGATGGTTAGCTACTTGGTTCTTGGGGCTAGGAGCCCAGGGTCAGGTGGTATTAACCCTTAGTGAGGGCCAGATGGTATTAACCCTCTCTGTCACGTGACGCCACTGTAGTCTTGGTATACCCCGGGAAACTACAGCTCCGGGGGCCTCCGTATCCCCGCTAGTTAGGATGGTAATAACACAGTCCACAACAGGGGGTTAAAACAACAAAGGCTTTACTGGCATGAAGGCAGGTGTCAAAATCTTCACAGCTTTAAACAGAGTGTCAAAATGTTCTGCAGGCCGTCTCTGGATCACACAGCTGATAATGCTTGAGCTTAGTTGATCATATACTGTATATACTCGGCTGCAAAAGCCGGATAGTAATTCAGGGCCTATGCTTAACTAGGCTGAAAAATAGATACACTTACTGAAGTGTCTGTAGACTTGAGGCTTTTTGCCGGAATAACGGATTGATCTGATAAATGAGCTGAAGTACTGGTTCTGTAATGTTTAGGGATACTCCACTCTTTGCTGTATTTTCTCCTGGAGGCTTCGGGCCTGCACTGCCTCTCCTCTGACTGTGTTGGCTCTGCTAGGAACTGTGTGAAGCATTAGACTGGCTTAAACAGGAAGTACAATCCCTTATAAGGGCCTGTTTAGACTGAAGCCTATTGGTTGAGAGCTGTGGATCATAGAGACTGACCTGTAGTATAACACAACACAATAAGGTATTGTCTAGCATTTAATCCTCCCGACTCTAATACCCTTGAACATGAGATGGTAATACACTCTGACTGAACATGAGATGGCTGGCTAAACCCCTTAAAGCTATACACACCTAATAAACGTATTATCAACCATAACAGTATAAATCACATCATAACTAGCTGAGTCCCTGCAGGGGAGACCCCACAAGCCGAGGGCCTCAATCTGACAGGGCCACAGCAAATACCTGTACTGGGACACCACACATCCACCTGGAGGGAGGGTTCCCGCTGACGTCATTTTACAATGACTCAGTAGGGAAAGGGTTAAACTGATAAGGTGCAATAAAACTTGACAAATGTATAAAATCACTTAAAAAGTATGTGTAATGACACCCCGTGTATGAGAGGTTAAAGCCATTTAGGACATTCCCTTTCCGAACACCAAGGCAGCTACCGACACTCCAGTCAGGCGAACAAGACCCAAGAGGTGCATGGGGAGCTGAAGCAATGGTATCTCATACTTTCTAAGGGATTCTGGGTTCCATGGGCCCTCCCGTTACACCTCTCCCCTTTCGGCAGGAGACTAACACAGGAGACGGGTTGACTCCGAAGTTAGTCCATAGTTCCATTCCTCTAATGCCTGTATCCACACAGTACCCCAAATAAATTGCTCCAAACAGAGCATTACTCACCCAGCCAACCTCTGCCTCTCTCAGAGAACATACCTGCTGCTGGGGAGAGGCTTTGATTGGCCCTTCTCCCTGGAGTTCTTTCAGTCGCTGGAGAGAAGACAGGGTGACTGGGCTCAGTCCGTCATGCTGTTGGGGATCTGGGCCGACTGCCCAGCATCTCTGGGGTATACAAGTGGAGACTAAAGTCCCATTCACTTGTGGTAGGTGAAAATCCCCCAGTGCTTGCAAAGCAAGGCTGACATTCTCCTGTCTCAGTATCACACCATTTTCTGAGGTTGTGTCAGTAAAGACCTAAGTCCTATCCACTTACACAGGAACTCCCTCTTTTGTTAGTTGAGAGCAGAGGCCAGCAGTACTCTGCTCTGTTGCCAGCTCTTCTACTGGGTTACTGTGAGTGGAGACCACAGTCCCATCTCCCGATATCAGCTCAAGCTACAGGTGTGTGCAGAGGCCAGTAGCATTCTGCCCTGCTGCCAGTGATTCAGCTGGGAGTAAAAGCTTAACTACCTCAGCTTGTTGCTGGAGAGAGGGGCCAACTGCCCCGGCTCCCTGGAACTCCACAGTTGTTTCTGGTGCTGGGCAGAGGTTGGTAGCACTCTGCCCTGTTGCCAGCACTTCTGCTAGGGACTCCACATCATCCACTTCGGCTTTAGGGATGGCAATCTTCAGATTTTCCACTGCCAATACTCTGGCATGCTGCTGGACAGGTACATTCCTCCATCCAATATCATCCCAAGCAGAAACAGGATCATCAAGGTCAGTCAGCACTTCAGCTTTAGGGAAGGCAATGTCCAGATTTTCCACTGCCGATTCTTCAGCCAGGATTTCAGAGTTGTCAACTGGTATTTAATGTTAGTCCCAGGCAAAGGGAGCCCCACCCTGCTGCTGAGCAGAATCTAGAAGCTGTCTGTAGGCGATCTACAGCTCCCATTCCTGAACGGCCAGAAACTCCAAATCTTCCTCTGCCCAGTGGCCTTTCGAGATATTCAGTCTTCGCTCTGTGCTCCATTATTTCCTCCAAACGCCACTCCTTATCACTCCCAAAGTCAGGGTCCCTGGACAGCCTCCAATACAACAATCCCAGGCCATCATAGTCAAAGCCTTCCATGGGGCTGTCATCAACTGACCACGGGCACTCTTGGGCTACATACCACCGGAGGGCTCTGTAGCTCTCATCCAACCGCATCTCTGCCTGGATCAGCCAGCTTACCTCAGCTGTCCACTCCTGCTTTGGTTGTTCCCCCAATAACAGCATTCGTACATCATACTGAGTCTGCGACTAGTATCTTACATAGATGGAGGGGAGAACTTTTCCCTGGTGATGCTGCTCGAGAGCTAGGGCTTTCTTCAAGAGTTCGCATTGGATAGCATCAGACCATCCCAGCAGGACCTCCTCCGATACTGGTCATCTATGCTGTATCTGCATCTCTTGTAACCTCCTTCTGAATTCCTCTTCTATGGTGGCTGGTATCTGTACCTCTCCTCTCCTTTCAGTTGGTGCTGCTGTGACTTCTCCTGCAGCAGGACCTCTTTGTTGTAGCCAATTTGCGTCCACAGCGGCTATAACTAGGTCTATGATCACCGCTGGAGGGTTAGGACCATAATGTGCCAGTCTTATTTTAACAGCTCGATCCAAACTTGCCTCTTCGGGGTGTCCTGTGTGTTACGCTGGGCCTTTCCGGTCATGTTGGGTCTTTCGGCTCTATCCATTTAGTTCTGTGATAATGTCCCTCTTCTTACAGTTGTTGGCAGGTCCGCCCCAGTTCTACAGTAAGTCCTTGAGGGAAGAGAGCTTTAGAAATTCATACTGTGCCTCCATTGGCCTGTGTCCTCTTGTAGCTGTCCTTCTGGCTGTGGGAATCTTCTCGCTGCTTGCCACCAATGTAACGACACCCCGTGTATGAGAGGTGTTAAAGCTGTTTAGGACATTCCCTTTCCGAACACCAAGGCAGCTACCGACATTCCAGTCAGGCGAACAAGAATAATTCTCCCTCAATAATGAGACAAAGCTCTGTCTTGAGGTTTCAAGCAGGACTGACAATCTTTATTCAAAAATCCACAAGTTTTATACAGTCAAAACAGGAGGCGCATCATATTACTCTGGAAATACACCTGTGACCAGACCTAATTAACCTGCTAATTACCTAATTCCTTTTAGCAGGCTGGCTGTCTCCTGAACTTTAATACACATTATCACAGGAATGCTTTCATACAATACAGGGTCAATTAGCCCAAGCCCCCATGAAAGTTTTCTTAGAAGTTAGTCTGCATTCATTAACATTACAACAGACAGGTGTCTGGGGGTGATGACATTAGCATCATTAAGAAATATCTGAGGACTGAAAAATGGTTTAAAGGCACCTTCTCCATCGCTCTTCCTCTGACCGAACAAAGCCTCAGAAACACCTTGTCCAGCACCAGGAAATGGTAACCTCCCAGGGTCTGGAAATGCATTACACTTTTCATCAAAGCCTCCTGAAGTTTTTTCATCCTCTGCTCCCTCTGCGAAGGCAGGATGAGTTCTGCAACATTACTCTTGTAAGGTGGATCAAGAAGGGTTGCCAGCCAATAATGATCCCTCTTCCTGATACCATAGATGCTTTCACAGGCTTTGCAGAATCAGGGAGGCCATGCAGCGTAAGTTTGCATAGGCATTCGATTCTGAGTCCTCTGGGTCACTAAGGATCACATGATCCGTAACTACCTTCTCCCAGCTATGTACAACTCCTTGGGTTTTTGAGGACTAAAACCCATCCCTTGAAGACTGCTGCGTGTTATCCTAGAACATCCATACTGACACAATCCTCCTCCTCCTCTTCCTCCTGAGTATTTGGCAGGTCCACTGGAATGCTATCTGGATAAAGGGGGCCTTGAAAGGAAAGGAAGTTCTCCTCTTCCTCCCACTGTTCTGCATCAAGTGCCCTGTCCATGATTCCACAAAGCGTGTCCTCCAGCAGCAAGACTATCAGGGACAGTGTCACTGATGCATGCATTGTCACTGCTCATCATTCTTGTGGCCTCCTCAAATGGTGACAGGACAGTGCATGCATCCTTGATCAGTAGCCACTGACATGACGAAAAGAAGCCAACCTCCCCGGACTTTTTCCTGGTGCCATACTTTGCACAGGTACTCATTGATGACCCTCTGCTGTGTTTTCAGCCACTGCAACATTGCCAATGTTAAATTCCACCTGGTGGGCATGTCACAAATGAGGTGGTTGGTGGGCAGGTTGCATTCCCTTTGAATATCAGACAGCAGAGCACTGGCATTGTATGACCGGTGGAAATGACCACAGACTTTTATGGCCTGCCTCAGGAGATCTTGTAAGCCTGGGTACCTGGTCAAGAAATGATGCACCATCAAATTCAGGACGTGTGCCAAACATGGGCCAAGTTGGCGTGGCATCAACCACCTCTGAGCCTGTCCCTGCAGTGTGGCTCCTGTCCCCTAGGCAGACCAACTCAAGCACCGCATTGCATCTTTTAGCCTGACTGCTTGGGTAGTCCTTTGAGCACTTTTGGAGCACTGCTGGTTCAGAGAACAATTCTACAGAAGAGGCCATAGAGGAAGAAGTAGAGGAGGGAGGGGAGCATACAGATGTTGTGGCAGAATCACCACCAGCTTTTTTAAGGCGTGGTGGAGGAACAAGCCCCAACACTGAACCCTGCCAGTAGAGTTACCCAGTGCGCCATGAAGGAAAGGTAACGTCCCTGCTCGTGCCTGCTGGACCATGAGTCAGCGGTAATATGAACCTTACTGCTGACTGCCCTGTCCAACGAGGCCAAAACATTGCATTGTAGCAGTTGCAGTGCTAGCAATTTGGCCAAGCTAGCATTAAGACACTGAGCATGTTGATGGCTGGGACCGAATTCCTTTTTACAGTTCAGCAACTGGGATAGGGAAATTTGCTTGCTGAAATCAACTGGTAATGTACTGCTAGCAGATTGGCTGCAAGTACTTGTGACACCTATTGCTATACCTTCATTCCTCTTAGTGCAGGTTTTTTGAGAGGACTGGAGGTATAGCAGGGTTTGAGATCCCAGATGAGGAACAAGGAGAAGTCCGCCCTTTTCTATGATGTGGATCTTTCAGGTACTGTTGCCAACGGACTGCATGGAAGGTCGTCATATGTCTGCTCAAGCATATTGGCCCGGATTCACAAAGCACTTGCGCCAACGTATCTCGAGATACGCTGCATAAGTGCAAATATGCGCCATCGTATCTGTGCGCCGGGCCCACAAAACTAAGATACGCCGAAAAACAGGCTTCATCCCACCAACGTAACTTGCCTACGCCGGCGTAGAGTGGGCGCATATTTACGCTGGACGCATTTGGCGCTCTCATTGATTTTCTATTCAAATATGCAAATGAGGGAGATACAGCAATTCACGAACGTACGTGCGCCCGACGCAGTGCGCGTAAAGTTCTACATCCGGCGTAAAGTTATGCCCCATAAAGGAGGTGTAACTCAGCAGCATCCATGCAAAGGGCTGCACCAGGGAACACAAGCCGGCGTATTTTATGTAGCGTACGTTGTACGTGAATATGGCTGGGTGTAGGATACGTTCACGCCGTAGGCAGTGATCCGACGTATCTTAGGGAGTCGTTCCGACGTGATTATGAGCATGCGCACTGGGATGCGTCCATGGGACGGCGCATGCGCAGTTGGTCATACGTATCTGTCTGGCGCTCGGCCCATCATTTGCATGGGGTCACGCCTCATTAGCAATGCAGTTTTGGGAGGAAGTGCTTTGTGAATTCAATGCTTGCCTCTCTGTGCTGCGTCGGCGTAGCGTATCGGAGATCGGAGATACGCTACGGCGGCATAAATGTGCGCCGATGTCTGTGAATCCGGGCCATAGTGCCTAAGCGGCTGCTGTTCTGGCCACGCTTGATTCACTTCAGACATAGGTTGCGATCTGCTGCACACGTGTCAAAACAGGCCCACACCAAGGAACTTTTAAAAGTCAGCAGGGAGTCAGCAGCGCCCTGCACCTGCAGAGCTCTGTGGTGTGATGCAATAGGATGGCTGCCCTTAAGCTGCCCCATGGAGGACATCCTGCCTCGTTGGAGTTGTGCCTCCTCCTTACTTTCCTCCTCTCTTCTCTCAGGAACCCAAATACAGTAGGTGACTGCGATATTGTGTCAATCTCGCTCCTTTTCTCTGCGAGATTGACCACCTACGAGCCCCGTCGCGGGAGCCAGCACTGAGCCGGATCGCCGCAATGGGAAAAAGCCGTCATAGAAGCGACGGGGATCCGACTTGGATTCCTGCTAATTCTAGCCGCGGCGTTTGGTATGAATCATGAGGGGGAACTCCACGCCAAATTTTAAATAAAAAAACGGCATGGGTTCCCCCCCAGGGGCATACCACGCCCTTATGTCTGGTATGGATTGTAAGGAGAACCCCCTACGCCGAAAAAACGGCATGGGGGTCCCCCCACAATCCATACCAGACCCGTATCCAAGCACGCCGCCTGGCCGGTCAGGAAAGTAGTGGGGATGAGCGAGCGCCCCCTCCCTCCTGAGCAGCACCAGGCCGCATGCCCTCAACATGGGGGGGTTGGGTGCTCTGGGGCAGGGGGGCGCCCTGCGGCCCCCCCCACCCCTAAGTACCCTGTCCCCATGTTGATAAGGACAGGGCCTCTTCCCGACAACCCTGGCTATTGGTTGTCGGGGTCTGCGGGTGGGGGGCTTATCGGAATCTGGGAGCCCCCTTTAATAAGGGGGCCCCCAGATACCGGCCCCCCACCATAGGTGAATGAATATGGGGTACATCGTACCCCTACCCATTCACCTGGAGGCAAAGTGTCAATAAAAAAACCACACAACACAGGGTTTTAAAATCATTTATTAGTCAGCTCCGGGGGTCTTCTCCGCTCTCCGGGGGGTCTTATCCACTCTCCGGGGGGTCTTCTTCCATCTCCTCCGCTCTCCGCTGTCGTCTCGGCGCTCCCCGGTTCTTCTCCCGCTCGCTCTCCGGTGCCTTCTTCGGGGCTGGCTGCCGATATCTTCTTTGTAGCTCTCTTACTAGCGGCGACGCAGCCCGCTCTTCTTTGCCGTCTTCTGCCTTCTTCTTATGTTGACGCAACGCTTCCTCCCGCTGTAATGCCGGGTGCGTGGCTCGCACCAATTTATATAGGCCTCTTATGACGTCACAGTCCCATCATGCACATTAATAGAAAGTTATGTGGAAGGGAAAAGTGTGGAAGAAAAAGGTGCACAAGCAGCAGGGATGACCACAGTCTGGAGAGGAGTGTAAGGAAAAGGGCATTCAAAAGTGTTGGGGACTGAGGCTGGAGTCAGTGCATCAAGAGCCACCACACAGACGGATCCTGGACATGGGCTTCAAATGTCGTATTCCTCTTGTCAAGCCACTCCTGAACAACAAACAACGTCAGAAACGTCTTCTTATCTGGCCTAAAGAAAAACAGACCTGGTCTGTTGCTCAGTGGTCCAAAGTCCTCTTTTCTGATGAGAGCAAATTTTGCATCTCATTTGGAAACCAAGGACCCAGAGTATAGAGAAAGAATATAGAGGCACACACTGCAAGATACCTTAAGTCCAGTGTGAAGTTTCCACAGTCTGTGTTGATTTGGGGAGCCATGTCATCTGCTGGTGTTGGTCCAATGTGCTTCATTAAGTCCAGGGTCAACGCAGTCGTCTACCTGATTTTGGAACACTTCATGCTTCCTTCCGCAGATGGGCTCTATGGGGATGCTGACTTCATTTTCCAAAAGGACTTGGCACCTGCCCACCCTGCCAAAAGCACCAAAACCTGGTTCAATGACCGTGGGATTACTGTGCTTGATTGGCCAGCAAACTCGCCTGACCTGAACTCCATAGAGAATCGATGGGGCATTACCAAGAGAAAGATGAGAGACATGAGACCGAACAATACAGAAGAGCTGAAGGCTGCTATTGAAGCATCCTGGTCTTCCATAACATCTCAGCAGTGCCACAGGCTGATAGCTTTCATGCCACGCAGCATTGAGGCAGTAACTGCTGCAAAAGGGGCCCAAACCAAGTACTGAGTACATATGCTTGCTTATACTTTTCAGAGGTCCGATATGTACAATCCTTGTTTTATTGATCGCATGTAATATTCAAATTTTCTGAGATTGTGGATTTGGGGTTTTCATGAGCTGTAAGCCATAATCGTCACAATTATGGCAAATCACGGCTTGAACTATCCTGCTGTGCATGTAATGAGTCTCTCTCATATATTAGTTTCACCTTTCAAGTTGCATTAATGAAATAAATGAACCTTTGCACGATATTCAAATTTTTCGAGTTTCACCTGTATAGGATTATTTACATTAATCTGGGTTGTCAGTCGAAATACAAGAAGGTGTGGGCCCCCTGGACCTCTACCTAATGTCCCTTGGTCTCTGGCTCCTTTTGGTCACTGTGGCATTTGGATTTATAGTACACCTTTTGGTGAGATTATGCTCTGTACTTGATTCTCATGAATACAGTTCAAGTGCTGTATATATTGATCGACCTACACTGTATTTTTGTAAGTGAATATGTCTCTTTTGCATAAAGTATACTGTATGCTCATGGGCGTCCGCTGAAATTTTTTCAGGGGGGGGTCGCTTCGGCAGCGGCGATACACAGTCACATTTAACCCTTTCTTCAAACGATAGCGGGGGTTAAAAGCGCCACTCTAACGGCCGGATTGCACAGCTAAAACGATGGTAAAGCGCCGCTTTTTAGCGCCGCTTTACCGATAACTCCGCCAGCTGGCAGTGTGAAATAGCTCTTGAGATAATTGAGCTTCACTCCATGCCCATATAAATATAGCCTAGAGAATGTACAGACCCCCCCTTCAGCACAGATGAACCCCTCCTTCAGCACAGACCCCCCTTCAGCACAGACCCCTCCATTCAGCACAGATGGACCCCCCTTCAGCACAGACCACAGATGGACCCCCCTTCAGCACAGACCCCCCCATTCTGCACAGACCCCTCCATTCAGCACAGATGGACCCCCCATTCTGCAAAGACCTCTCCATTCAGCACAGATCCCCCTTTAGCACAGATGGACTCCCTTTAAGCACAGACCCCCCCCCTTCAGCACAGATGGACCCTCCCTTCAGCACATACCCCATTCTGTACAGACCCCCCTTCAGCACAGATGGACCCCCTATTCAGCACAAACCCCTTCTTCAGCACAGAAGGACCCCCTCCCCATTTCAATTCAGTACCTCAGATCCAACATCAGCGTGGCACAGGCAGAGCAGGTTCCCTCCCTGCTCGCTGTGCCTGTGTGACATCCGGCCCGGGACCGCGCTGACAGCTCAAACACCTTCTCGATTTTCCAGGGGGGTCAATTGCCCCCCCTTGCCCTATGAAGCGGACGCCCATGTGTATGCTGTAATATACCCTTTTTTACAACAATAAAGCACTTTGTTTGTTAAAAAACAAAATAATAATATTGTTCATTAATTCAAACATAAGTCCATAAAGCATGCAGAAATAAAAATGTTTCTCAGCAACGCTTTTCATTATATGGATTCAATATATTTAACTATATTTAACTGAGCATTTTTTCCAGTATTACAGCAGGATTTCAACAAAACAAAAAAAACCTTTAGTTCCTTCTATCCCTGGGACCCAAGTAGACCAGAGGGTCTCAGAACAGAACATTTTACCCAAACACATATTCTGATTTAGAAGTCAACTTCCCAACTTTGCAAATATATCTGACCATCAGCAACAAACAAAGCATTGATGAATAAACAACATTATATTATTAACACTTCCCAGTTGAAATATTGGGAATTCAAAAAGTAAAATATCCACAATAGTCACCCTGACTGTTATTCAAACAACAAATTGTATCACTTCACAAACTATTTTTATATATATATATATATATATATATATATATATATATATATATATATATATATATATATATATATATAAAACTCAACGTGTGTGTGTATGTATGTATGTTCCAGCATCACGTCCAAACGGCTAAAGATATTAACACATGGCACACATGTTACTTATATGTCAGCAACAAACATAGGATAGGTGGTTTAACCCTTACCCACCCCCATTTGCCATGGTCTGGGTTTTTCTTTAAAGTCCCATTCAACTCTATGGGAAATACATGTTACTTCATGTTCCAGCATCACGTCCAAACGGCTAAAGATATTAACATGAAACTTGGCACACATGCTACTTATATGTCAGCAACAAACATAGGATAGGTGGTTTAACCCTTACCCACCCCCATTTGCCATGGTCAGGGTTTTCCTTTAAAGTCCCATTTAACTCTATGGGAAATACATGTTACTTCATAACTTCCATACGGCTGTAGATATTTTGATAACACTTGGTCACATGTTACTTATATGTCCACTTAAACTATAGGACTATTCCTCCCCAAAAGGTTAAGATAGGAAGACCAGGCAACGCCGGGTATTCAGCTATTATATATATATATATATATATATATATATATATATATATATATATAGCAATTTATTTTGGTCCTGATTACTTAATTTCAGTAACTCTTCAAACATTTATAATTTCACCCTTTTTTTTTTTAAATCCCATTATCAAATTTTATTTTAACCCTAAACTTTTAAGGAAATCTTTTGTAAATACACACATACAATACATGTAACAAGGCCAGTATGCTGGCCTGAATTTATGGGAGGAGCCAGGGGGTATTTAATCAGCCCACTCACCTGTGGTCTTTGTCGGTTTCCTGTGAGTGATTCTACACGTCACTGGGCCGACTCTTCCCAGCTCACCTCACGTTTGTGAGTCCTGGCATTTCAATCGCAGGTGCATTTCGGCTTCTTCGTTCGTGGTCTTCGTCGGCGGTTCCCCCTCACTGTCGCAGGTACTTTCCAAATCTTTCGCATCATGTGCGATCTTGCAATTTGTTATGCTACCTGTCCCGCATCCTTTCGTAAAGTTGTGAGTTGTGGTCTGCCAAACATACGATTAATTTATAATTCCAAACCTCTGAGTCGCGGTTGGTCGTTGTCCAATATCACTCGCTGTAGGTTTCACTGCATACAAAGATTTACTGTCCATGGGTTTGCCGTCTCTTCCATTTAGAGACAAGCATGTATTGTTTGTACAGGTTTCTGATGCTGATTGAGGTGATAATTAGACCCACCTTGTCCCTTCTCTGCCCTGGGTTAGCCTGGGGGGAGAGGTGGTTGGTTGGTGTTCAGTTTCAGAGTAAGGGGTGGCATACACTCTTCAACCAATTCATATCAGATCAATTTAATCCTTCTGATTCGTATCGGATTCATTTAATATATTTACGAACTCATTCGGGTCACATACATTGAATATTTTCTACCGTTCCTATTCGTTGTTTTCCCCCATGTCGTGTGTTTTTGTTCCTGCAGTGGAACTTACAAATCGTTTGCACACGTTTCTCTCTTTGTTTACCAAACCAAAGTAATTTTTTGTGCGTCATCGTAGATCGAGTCTTTTTTTTCAAACTGTCGCAGGTAGGATTTGTACAAATTCTTCGTTTCACACACCGTTTTGCCAGATAACCCGTGCCATCAAAACCCCACTGTGGAACTTGCGAGTCATTAGTCAAGTCTCCATATGCAGCCTTATTTGAGCCTTGTGCAAGACCACGGTCTTATCGTGCAATTCATGAGCACATGCCACGTAGTAGGCCCATGTCACTTAGAAATGCACTGTCTATCACTGTCGCTGGCTCCCGCGATGGGGCTCGTATGTGGTCAATCTCGCCGAGAAAGGGAGCGAGATTGACACAATCTCGCGGTCACCCACTGTATTTGAGATTTCCTCATACCTTTTTTTATTCTTTAAACTAAATTTTGCAGATTATATGAACATACATACAAAAGTACTTACAACTGTCACGACATTTGGGTGTGAGCAAGGGAGATTACTAAGTTATTTTGTCCCTATTTTGGACTAAAAAAATGACCAAAAGCTACCAATGGGCATGTAAACTTTTCTACAGCGTTCCCGGAATTCTTAAAGCCAACCTGGGCACAACATCATAGAAACTCCAGGCTGCTGCAACAAACAATATGCAAATAATATCTACCAACCAGTAATCACAAGTTTCTACAATGCTACCAGTGAAGTAATACTAATGTGCACACATTTCAAAGTGCTTCCAATGCACCTGACCTGTGGCGTTTGTCCTATAATGGTGGGCAACCCAGGTGAAACTTAGGAATTTACCAATTCTGTCACCGAAGCGACCTGCACCCTCCCCAACAAAAATACTCATGAAAAAACAATTCTCCTCTTTTAATCTTATGCCCCGTACACACCATCACTTTATGTGATGAAATATTTTTTTTAAAAACGTCACTTTAATTGACCGTGTGTGGGGGAAAACATCGTTTTATGTCTTCTAAAAAACGACCAAAAAAAATTGAAGCATGCTTCAATTTTATGTGTCGTTTTTCAAAACGTCAACTTTTACTTCACAGAAATTGACCGTGTGTAGCAAAAACGTTGTTTAAAACGACGTTTTTTCACCCGCGCATGCCCAGAAGCTACTTATGAAGCAAGCTTCAATGGAAAAACGTGGTGCAACGTAACCTCGCTTTGCTAGAACATTGTGAGAAAACGATGGTGTGTAGGCAACTTCGTCTTTGAAAATTGAAGTTTCAAAAACGTCATTTTTTACTTCACAGAAAATGTCGTTTTTTTTCATCACATAAAGTGATGGTGTGTATGCGGCATAAGTCCCTATCCAATTGAATCTATTTAAGCTCTGACACCAAAATTGTAAGGAACACCTTTACCTTTAACCACTAGTCCTGACTATTTACCTTTATTATCTAACTACAATTACCTCATCGTTGGCTGATTCCGTTGCTCTCATCCAAATCTTCTATGCATAGGGAACAGTGTGTATAAATAATTGACACCACCCAGGTTAATTCATCATACACTGTTTTCCTTTATTCTGGCTCAGACAGGGTGTTAAGTATGAATGAAAGATGGGCGTTACTAACCATTTTCCACCAATAAGGGGTACATGTTTAAATGACATATTTCCTTTTAACATGCATTTAACCAATCATAATGTCATGTCACCTAGACAGATATAACTCCAGACAGACTATATCCTGACAAACACGTTCCCTATTTTGGGTTTTCGATTTCAACATAAGTTCACTTCTTAAACAATAATACATCTACTTGATCAGCAAAATGGTAAACTTAAAGGCACAGTAGAGTCTTACGCCTTGTACACACGATCAGAATTTCCGATGAAAAAAAGTCCAGACTGATTTTTTTTCATCGGATATTAAGACCGTGTGTGCCCCATCTGAGTTTTTCCATTGGAAATTCCGATGGACTTAGAAAGAGAACACATTTCTATCTGAAATTCCGTTTGTCTGTATGGAACTCCAACGGAGAAAAAAACATGCATTCTTAGAATCAAGTCGACGCATGCTCGGAAGCATTGAACATCATTTTTCTCGGCTCGTCGTAGTGTTGTGCGTCACAGGGTTTTGGACGGTCGGAATTTGGTGTGACAGTGTGTATGCAAGACAGCTTGAACAAAATTCCATCTAAAAAATCTGTCGGAGTTTATACCGATGGAAATTCCGATCGTGTGTACAATGTATTAGATTGCAAAACATAGTATGAACATAAGGGGGTTTTTTACATGCCCCTTTCAATTATTGTCCGACTGTCCACCGCAAAATTGCAGCCCCACTATAGGTCACTACTAGTAGAAAAAAGAAAAGAAAAATATCCCATAGTTTGTAGACACTTTGGCCTGGATTCACAAATGTGCGCCGTCGTATCTGTGCGCCGTACCCACAAACTAAGATACGCCTAAAAACAGGCTTCATCCCATCGATGTAACTTGCCTACGCCGGTGTAGAGTGGGCGCATATTTACGCTGGACGCATCTGGCGCTCTCATTGAATTCCTATTCAAATATGCAAATGAGGGAGATACGCCGATTCACGAACGTACGTGCGCCTGACGCAGTGCGCGTAAAGTCATACGTCCGGCGTAAAGTTATGCCCCATAAAGGAGGTGTAAGTCAGCAGATGACATGCAAAGGTCTGCACCAGGGTACACAAGCCGGCGTATTTTACGTTGTTTACGTTGGACGTGAATATGACTAGGCGTAGGTTACGTTCACGCTGTAGACAGTGATCCGGCATATCTTAGGCAGTTGTTCCGACGTGATTGTGAGCATGAACACTGGGATGCGTCCACGGGACGGCGCATGCGCCGTTCGTCATACGTATCTGTCTAGCGCTCGGCCCATCATTTGCATGGGGTCATGCCTCATTTGCATGGCTCACGCCCACTTCCACTTACGCCTTGGAAACCCAGCGCAGATTTGGGAGCATTGGCTTTGTGAATTCAATGCTTGCCTCTCTGCGCTGCGTCGGCGTAGCGTAAAGGAGATACGCTATGGCGGCATAAATATGCGCCGCTCGCTGTGAATCCGGGCCTTTAACTTTTGAGCAAGCCAATCAATATATGCTTATTGGGATTTTTTTTACCAAAAATATGTAACAGAATACATGAAGAAATTAGATTTAAATATATGTTTTAGAGCAGAAAGTAAAAAATTATATATTTTTTTTAAATTGTCAATTTTTTTGTTTATAGTGCAAAAAATTAAGACCGCAGTGGTGATCAAAGCCCACCAAAATAAAGCTCTATTTGTGGAAAAAGTGTTGCATGACCGCGCAATTGTCAGTCAAAGTAACGCAGTGCCGTATCACAAAAAATGGCCTGGTCATGAAGGGGCATGTAAATCTTCCAGAGATCAAGTGGTAAAAGATATAAACTCTTTTAAAAGAACCATGTACTGACAAAAGTACAGAGGCTGCTATTGTTGACCCATTCAAAAAAAAAAAGGCTTTAATACTTTCTGGAACACTGACCTATGCAGATCAGTAAAGTCAAATCTCCTTTTACTACTGTCAGTGACTAAAAGGGTTGTATTTATGAAAAAAAATAAAAATTCCAAAGCTATGTACATTTGTTCTGCGTAAAGAGGGGCACTCCACAAGTATGAACTCTGAGGTCAGTATATGAGGCAAGGAGCTGCTTTGTTGCTGCACCTTCTGACCCTGCTGTAATAGGTGCTGACCAACCCTACTTTATCTCTTGTGAAATTCCAACAATCATTCTTGGTGACTTCAACATCCCTGTTAATCGTAACACTCCCGCTATTTCTAAACTACATTGACCTCATATTCTCCTACCTATGCACTCCGCACAACCTCTCCAATATTCCTTTTCCTCTTTCTGATCACCCCCTTATTAGTTTCTCTCTCTCTCTCTCTCTCTCTCTCTCTCTCTCTCTCTGTCTCTGTCTGCCTCCTCCTTGCCTTCCAACTACAAAACTATTACCCGTAGAAACCTTCGCCATCTTAAAGGAGTTGTAAATGAATTTTTATTTTTTTTTGCTGAAATTACTGTTTACATGGTATAGAGACATAATAGTTAACTGACTCCTTTTAAAGATGATTAAAAATAGATAAAAATCAATCATATAATGTACCTGCAGTTTCAGTTTCGTTTTTGCATCTTTCCTGCTTCTCTGCTGCACAGAGCCAATACAGGGCAGTGATGGTTTGGAAAACGAAACTGATTGGTGTTGAGGGGTTTTAGACACACAGTAATCACACCTCCTTGATTAGTGACCACAGAGAGAAAGCTCCCATGACTTTTTTCATCAGGAAACAGACAACCAGGAAGTGTTCAGAACAGAGAAGGATTAGAGCAAAAACAAACAATGAGGACATGAAACCAGGACTGCAGTAAGGTAAAGGAAGCTATTTAGAGAAAAAAATAATTCTTTAGTGACCCTTTAACCCTTATCTTCTTTTTTCTGCTACAGATTGTCTTTACGACAAAATCTCATTCTTGTCCTGCCCCAACTTGGCCACTTCTGTCTACAATAGTTCACGGTCATACACCCTGGATACCTTCGCCTCCCTCACTACACACAGAATCAGTTCCCAACCGCTACAACCCTGGTAGACAGACAATAGCAGAAGCCTCAAAAAACGTAGCCGCGCTCTTGAGCCTCTGTGGCGTAAGACTAAAGCCCTGTACACACAATCGGTCCATCCGATGAAAACGGTCTGATGGACCGTTTTCATTGGTTAACCGATGAAGCTGACTGATGGTCAGTCGTGCCTACACACCATCGTTTAAAAAAACGGTTGTGTCAGAACGCGGTGGCGTAAAACACAACGACGTGCTGAAAAAAAGTTCAATGCTTCCAAGCATGCGTCAACTTGATTATGAGCATGCGTGGATTTTTAACCGATGGACGTGCCTACAAACGATCATTTTTTTTTCTATCGGTTAGGTATCCATCAGTTAAATTTAAAACAAGATTGCTTTTTTTTAACCTATCGATAAATAACCGATGGGGCCCACACACGATCGGTTTGGTCCGATGAAAACGGTCCATCGGATTGGTTTGACCGATCGTGTGTACGCGGCATAAGTCACAGCAAGATTTCAGCCAATATAAATCTGCCCTCCAAAAATACCATTCCTGCCTCCACACTGCCAAACAGACCTACTTTATCACTATCATTAACACCCTCTCACGCAGTCCCCATCAACTCTTTTCTACCCTTACCACTCTACTTTGTCCACCATTACCTCCACCCATTAATTTATTCACTGCCCAGGAGATTGCTAATCACTTCAAAAATAAGATTGAGACAATTAGTTTGGAGATCTCCGCTCTACAGATATCTCTCTCACTTTACACTTCTTGTCCTCCTGAGCAATCAATACTTCCCTTTTTTAACCCAGCTACTATAGAGGAAGTCACTAAACTTTTTTCTAACGCCCACCTAACCTCCTGCCCCCTGGACCCTGTTCCTTCTCAAATACTACGATCACATCTGACTCTATCCTACACTCTTTAACTCATATCTTCAACCTCTCACTCTCTACTGGCATCTTCCCCAATCCTCTAACCTTCTTGATTCCCTTCAGTCTGGATTTTGCCCACAGCACTCCACAGAAACTGCCCTCCTAAAACTCACAAACGACTTCCATGACTAACAGCCAAAACCAACAGTCATTATTCCGTACTCTTACTCTTGGACCTTTCCGCTGCCTTTGAAACAGTTGACCACCCCTCCTCCTCAAAAAATGCAATTTGTTTGGTCTCCATGGCTGCACTCTCCGTTGGTTCGAATCTTACCTATCTCATCGCACCGTTAGTGTCACTTACAACTCCACTTCCTCCTCCAACTCCTCCTACCATTGGGGTCCCCCAAGGTTCTGTCCTTGGACCTCTGCTATTCTCGATCTACACGTCCTCCCTGGGTCAACTGATAGCCTCCAATGGCTTTCACTACCATTTATATGCTGATGACACCCAAATCTATCTCTCTGCCCCACATCAAAATCATGCCGCCTTAGCAACATTTCCAGAATACGGCCTTTTTTAACTAATGACACCACCAAGCTTCTAATTCACTCCCTGGCAGTGACGGTGCGTCCATAGAGGGCGCAGGAGCGCCGCCCCCTCTCTCTCCTGCACCGCCACTGAAATACAATACTGCCGCCCACTATTCAGATGGCCGACCCCCTGGTGAGCGCCGGCCATCTGAATAACAGCAGCTGGTTGGCTTTGGAAGTGCTTATCAGAGCCAGCCTGGCTGTAATCTGCTTCCAAATAGTTATCCAGGGGACGCACGGGGGGGATGTGTTCCCTGGTTAACACTGACAGGCGTCTCAGCCAATCAGGTTCACCGGTTCTGGTTGCCGGTAATCTGATTGGCTGAAGTGTCATCGAGGGCGGGAGAAGACATCGAGGGACGGTGGAAGCAGGATGGCTAATACAAGAAAGGTAAGTGCCAGGCAGGGGGGGCATTTTACAGGGCACAGTGGCAGCGTTTTACAGGGCACAGTGGCGAAAATTGATGGACACAGTGGCAGCATTTTACAGGGCACAGTGGCTACAATTGATGGGCACAGTGGCTACAATTGATGGGCACAGTGGCGACGATTGATGGCATGGCACAGTGGTGACAATTGATGGCACAGTGGTGACAATTGATGGCACAGTGGCGACAATTGATGGGCACAGTGGTGACAATTGATGGGCACAGTGGTGACAATTGATGGGCACAGTGGTGACAATTGATGGGCACAGTGGTGACAATTGATGGCATGGCACAGTGGTAACAATTAATGGCACAGTGGCTGCATTTGATGGCATGGCACAGTGGCTGCGTTTGATGGCACATCGGCTGTGTTTGGCATGGCACAGTGGTGACAATTGATTGGCACAGTGGTGACAATGGGCACAGTGGCGACAATTGATGGCACAGTGGCTGCATTTGATGGCATGGCACAGTGGCTGCATTTGATGGCATTGCACAGTGGCTGCGTTTGATGGGCACAGTGGCTGCGTTTGATAGGCACAGTGAGGCTGCAATTTTTTTTTTTCGTTTGTTTGCGCCCCCCAACATTTTTGAGCACCAGCAGCCACTGCTTCCTGGTCATCTCTCGCCTCAATTACTGCAACTTCCTCCTCATTGGATTACCTTTACATAGACTATCCCCCCTTTAGTCCATCATGAATGCCGCTGCAAGACTCATCCACCTTACAAACCATTTAGTATCCTCCACCCCTCTCTGTCAATCCCTCCACTGGCTTCCACTCACCCAACAAATGAAATTCAAAGTACTAACAATAGCTTACAAAGCCATCCATCCATAACTTGGCCCCCAGTTGCATCACTAACCTAGCCCCAAAATACCAACCAAGCCGCTCTCTTTGGTCCACCCAAGACCTCCTGCTCTCTAGCTCCCTTGTCACCTCCTCCCATGCTCGCCTCCAGGATTTCCTCAGAGCTTCTTCCATACTTTGGAATTCCCTACCCCAATTTGTCCAACTGTCCCCTAATCTATCTATATTTAGACGAACCCTGAAAACTCTTCTCTTTAAAGAAGCCTATCCTGCTTCTAACTAACACTGTTTTACTTCCTCCATCAGCTCATCCCCCACAGCTATTACCTTTTGTATCAATTGACCCTCCCTTTTTAAATTGTAAGCTCTAATGAGCAGGGCCCTCTGATTCCTCTTGTACCAAATCGCAATGTAACTGTAATGTCTGCCTTTATTTTGTTAAGCGCTGTGCAAACTGTTGGCGCTATATAAAACCTGTATAATAAATAATAATAAATCCACTCCTTGCCCCCTTACATGCCAGATTTGGCATGTAATTTTTTTTTTGGGGGGGGGAGTGGGGGCTTCAAGAGGAGTGTGACTTCCTGTCCCACTTCCTCCTTCCGCCCAGGGACCGCCTAGGCGATACGTCATATCACCTACAGCGGCCCCTCCCTGTAGGCGATCGTCTGGGACAGGTCCCAGGCGATCGCCTGACCAATCACAGTGTGAAGCGCAGCTCGCACATGTGCAGTGAGTGCCCGACCATGAAGCCAAAAGCTGTCACGGCCGGGTGCCCACACTAAGAATGAAGACGCCGGCCAGAGAGGGGGGTGGGGGGGGGAAGAAAAGGCCGGCGCGTCGCTGGATCGTGGAGCAGGTGAGTGTCTGTTTATTAAAAGCCAGCAGCTACACTTTTTGTAGCTGCTGACTTTTAATAAACATTAAAAAAAGCCTGGATCTCCCCTTTTAATGGTCTCTTGCATTTTGCTTTATTAATTCTTACAGATCAGTCATTGGACTCCACAATCATGAAGAAATTATTCAAAAAATTCACCCTTTTCATGGCAATAGCAGCTATGACCTTTCTGAGCAGGTATGCCCTAAAACAGAAAAGCTTTTACATCATGAATATCCTAATATGGAATGGCTTACATCCAAGAACACACTATGATCCTGAAATCTCCCGTCTGATAGAAAGTGTACCCTCTGCTACTTTCTCTGCAAAAACTGTTTTAAGACAAGGAAATGGAATCTTATTTATGGAGACCACAGACAAAATGGAACCACCACCTCTGGTCTTATGTGCTATTGAGTCAGCGGCTCGAGTCTACCCTGACAGACCAGTGGTCTTCTTCATGAAAGGACTGGGGGATATCATGACAGAGGACGAGGAGAAAAGAACAAGAAAACGTTTTCCAACTCTCTCTTCTTTTCACAATATCTACTTCTTCCCGCTCAAACTGAATAAGTTATTTAATAACACGCCTCTTATGGAATGGTTCGAAGAGGTACGGTATGTCACAAACTAAATAGGATACAATTTAGAAAAGCTGTGAATAAAAAAAGATTTGGGTATGCTCATAGACAGAGAGTTGGATAACATCACTGATTGCTAGTCAGCAGCTCCAAAGATTCATGAAATTGTTAAATTGTATTTAAGTTGTATTCAAAGTACATAAAATAATATTTTCCTGATGCCAGACATGGCAGCATACATATGATATAGCTCCGCCCCTATATCCATATTTGTGAGATACTGTGCAGTATATATATCTATATATACACTGAGCAAAATTATAAAACGCAACACTTTTGTGTTTGCCCCAATTTATCGTGAGCTGATTTGAAATATCTATGACTTTTTCTATGAACGGCCTATTTCACTCAAATATTGTTCCGTGTCATAAGCTCTGGTTCACTCTGCTGCGTTTTGACACGCGATTTGACATGTCAACTCTCATGTCAAATTGGCGGCATTTGCCAGCAATGACACCGTCCTAATCAGTGCAACGCTATATCTGTGGAGCTGCACCGATTTAAAAAAATAGTTTCTGCACTACTTTTTGCGATTTAGGGCCTTGATTTACATTGACATCTTTGCAGAAACCTGCACAGATGTCTCTGTAATCGCAGCCGAAATCGGGACTGCCAGCTGGAGTAAAATCATCCGAGTTCAGCTGAACTTACACAGCTTCATTCCTGCAGCCCAGCGTGAACCTGGGCTAAATCTGTGTTAGTGAGCACTTCTCCTTTGCCAAGATAATCCATCCACGTTCCTCACAGGTGCATAGCTCAACTGTCCCTGATTTTGAGGGACTGTTTCTAATCTGGAGAAATGTCCCTCTGTCCCTCATACCACCTCATTTGTCCCTCAGTTTGGTCTGATCTATATAGATGTATATAAAATGCACTTTTTATCTATCAAAAGGTGTTTTCCAGCACTAAACCTTTCATCTGATTTCTAAATGGCTGCATTTGAAAATTCCAAAAGCCAATATAAAGGAATAGTAGTGGTAAAAAAAAAAAGTACTTGTGGGTTTAACTAATCTTGTTTTTTTGTACAATTCTTCTTTAAGGGGGCATTGCAAGGGGTGTGTCCTATGCCTGCATACTTTTGCTGATAGTTGTCTCTCATTCCCATCTTAAAAAGTTGGGAGGTATGCAGGTGTGGCATATCAAGATGCTGATTAGACAGCATGATTATTGCACAGGTGTGCCTTAGGCTGGCCACAATAAAAGGCCACTCTAAAATGTGCAGTTTTTATCACAGAGCACAATGCCACAGATGTCGCAAGTTTTGAGGGAGCGTGCAATTGGCATGCTGACTGCAGGAATGTCCACCAGAGCTGTTGCCCTTGAATTGAATGTTCATTTCTCTACCATAAGCTGGTAGAAGGCGTTTCATAAAATTTGGCAGTACATCCAACCAACCTCACAACCGCAGACCACGTGCAACCACACCAGCCCAGAACCTCAACATCCAGCATCTTCACTTCCAGCATCATCTGAGACCAGACACCAGTGGTGGCTGGTGCTCAATTTTTCGGGGGGGGGCGCAAACAAAACCCCAACCCTCCCCACCCCCATCACTCGCCTGCAATAAGGCCTACAGACAGACAGGCAGATAGATAGATAGATAGATAGATAGATAGATAGATAGATACACAGACATGTAGATAGATAGATAGATAGATACAGTAGATAGATAGATGACTTTCTTTCCTGTAGTTTCAAAAACAGAAATAAAACAGAACAAAATGTGTTAAATGATATTTTTACCAGGTAAAAATGGAATGCATACGGTAAATTGTTAGGGTTTGCATACACTTTAAAAAGAAATTACATGCATGCACCTAGAGATATCTGTGATGTAATGACAGGGCTACATTAGGTAGGTAAATTCACTTCATAGTTGCTTTAGAACACTGTTTATGAGGATTAATACACTTTAATATGTTATCTTCCAGTGGATTAAAGACTGATGTTGTATTCTGTAGTTCAACCCCTCTATATAATTAAAAGGATACACTTACAATGCATATAAAAATATATTTTAATGCAGGGGTTGACAAATTTGCTTGGAATCTAGGAGCCAGCTAAAAAAGTTAGGAGCCAGAAAACGTGCCCCGTCCCGACGAGCTTGCACGCAGAAGCCCTGTTTTAATGTAAAAGTACATTTTGTTTCCTGATCCTTTTGTATTCGCTATGTATTAGCCTTGTATATGCTTAAAGAAATAAATTAACTGTGAGACCTGGAAGTGACGTTGTAACTACGATAGACAGCACCACCCATGTCCTAGGGCGGTGCAAATGTCTATCATTTACCCAGCCAAGTATACACTACAGGCACCACTCCGGAAGCTATGTGGAGGGATGGAGAGTGCCGCAAAGCCAGTTTAAAGCCTGCAAATTGAAACGCCATGTCTGCAATCACATGATTGCATAGACGTGGCGTTTCCTATAAAGCACTTTGTCCGGCGCTCGGCGCCCAAACACATTGCACTGGAGGACTGATTTTTTTCATTTTTTTTTCTTAAAGGGCCAGTTTTAAGAAAAAGGTATTTTTTTACATTTTTTTTTGTGACTGCCTGGGTGGGCGGCGCCCATGCGCCCCCTTTGGACGGGCCGCCACTGCCAGACACCCAGACAGCTGCTGCAACATTTGGTTTGCATAACCAAAGAATTTCTGCACAAACTGTCAAGAACCGTCTCAGGGAAGCTCACCTGCATGCTCGTCATCTGCATTGGGATCTCGACCTGACTGCAGTTCGTCTTCGTAACCGACTTGAGTGGGCAAATGCTCTCATTTGATGGCGTCTGGCACTTTGGAGAAGTGTTCTCTTCACAGATGAATCCCAGTTTTTACTGTACAGGGAAGATGGCAGACAGCGTGTATGGCATTGTGTGGGTGAGCGGTTTGCTGATGTCAATGTTGTGGATCAAGTGGCCCATGGTGGCAGTGGGATTATGGTATGGACAGGCATATGCTATTGACAACGAACACATGGGCATTTTTATTAATGGCATTTTGAATGCACAGAGATACCATGACGAGATCGTGAGGCCTGCTGTTGTGCCATTCATCCACGACCAGCACCTCATGTTGCAGCATGATAATGCATGGCCCCATGTTTGTTGCAAGGATCTGTACACAATTCTTGGAACCTAAAAATATCCCAGTTCTTGCATGACCAGCATACTCACCGAACATGTGACCCATTGAGCATGTTTGGGACGCTCTAGTTCAGCATATATGACAGCGTGTTCCAGTTCCTTCCAATATCCAGCAACTTCGCACAGCCATTGAAGAGAAATGGACCAACATTCCACAATCAACAACCTGATCAACTATATGCGAAGAAGATGTGCTGCACTGCGTGAGGCAAATGGTGGTCACACCAGATACTGACTGGTTTTCAGATGCCCGGACCCCACCAATACAGTAAAACTGCCCATTTTAGAGTGGCCTTTTATTGTGGCCAGCCTAAGGCACATAGGTGCAATAATCATGCTGTCTGAGTCAGTGAGTTAGAAATGATCCCTAATTTTTTGCGCATTTTATTTCTATTTAGTGTCATAATGGCTTTGGCATGTACAGTAGGTTTGGATAATGTGCACAGCTTTCGGTAAGCCTCCAGGTGCTTTGTTGAAACCTTTAAAGCACTATCTAGTTACACTTTGGCAGAGGTTAAAGAGGATTTTCAGTCTTCAGTCTGCGAATTGAATGCGCGTTCACCACATTCAATTCGCATATCAGGAGAATATGACTGGCTTTCTATGGAGCCAGTTCACATATCTCCGCAGCGGGTTCCGGTGCGGTGTGCTGGAAAAACTAGTGCCTTTTTTGGTGCGTTTCAGGTTCGATTTCGCACCCTCTCTGAAGCAGCAAATCATTGGCTGGTGTTGCCGCGATGTCAGGGGTGGGCGGGACCAAGCGCCATCAACATCAGCCAATGATTTGCTGCTTCAGAGAGGGGGTGGAGCCAGAGAAATGTAGTGGCCGGCCCAGACCCATCCCATTGACTGGTGTTGATGGCCGTTCAGTCCCGCCCACCACCGAAATCACCACTGACTTTTGACAGCTGGTGTCTCTCCCTGCATGTAGTGTTATTACCTGACAGCTTCATACACTGAACAGCTCTGGCAAGTCTCACGATCTGCTGCCTGTGAAACTGTTTCACAGGCAGCGGGGGCCACACACACTCATGGATGCAGCATTTCTGGGGATATCTCTGGAGACAGCACGGGGTGATTAGGGTGTGCCCAGACACATCCAGCACACCCTGTGCACACGCCTATGGTTGCTGGCTTTTAATAAAAGGACACTTACCTGTCCAGGGATTCAGCGCTGTCTTCACCGGGGCCAGTTCTTCTCCAGTCTGGGGGTCCCCAACACCGCCATGTCAAATGTGGTAAGATGGCTGTGACTCTGGGCATAAGCAAGTTGCATTATGTGTTGCGAATGGACCCACAGCCTCCTGGGACCCGTGACATGTCCCAGAAAGCTGTGGGCAAAGGGGAGGGGGCCCTTTTGGGTCAAGTTCCGCTTTGAATACAGGTCTTAAAACCGAACTCCAGGAAATATTAACTGTACAATGTTATCCAGCTCTGTATTTATTATTGCATCAGTAAATGTATTTTTTTTTAAATGCAAATAGTGGAAGTACCTAAATTTGACTTGGTATAAGGCTGTGCGATCTCCTGTACAACAGGGCCCTGAATAAAAAAAGAGGGAACAAAACACTGAGCCAATAAGTGTATAGATGAGATGATTTCTGTCAGTGTGGCAGCAGAAAAAGGTGTTTCAGGCAGTATATGCCCCTGGCAGGCACAGTCCCAAACATAGCTGAAGTTTTCTCTAAAGGCTTCAGCCAAGCTGTTTGAACCTTTGCCGAAAGGTTTACATATGCTTTGCAGGAGCTTGCTGTACACACTGCTCTCATACAAACTGAAGCCTGTATAAACAAAGCTTGAAAATGTAATAAATCCCATTGAAATTCTTCTCATATACAGAAAAGAACCAGACATGTTTTATAAGGTTGTTTCCTTTGGTCTATAATTTCTGCATACAGACTTGAATGAAACCTTTTATCAATCAATACTTTTCACTGCTTTTTTATGTGTTTTCAATATATTTCCAGGTGAACCCCAAAAAAGAAAAGTACTGGACCCATGTTATTTCTGATGCCAGCCGGTTTGCTATGATGTGGAAACATGGTGGCATTTATATGGATACTGATATCATCTCCATTCACCCAATACCTAAGGATAATTTCGTAGCAGCTGAATCTGCTAGAGTTACCAGCAGTAGTGTTTTTGGGCTGCCGCCCTTTCATAACGTAACCTGGGAGTTTATGAAAAATTTTGTGGTGGAATACAAAGGATATAAATGGGGACACCAAGGACCAGGAGTGTTCACACGTGTTATGAAAAGGTTGTGTGGAGAAATAGTATTTACATTTTTGGTAGATAATGTATGTCAAGATATATTTTACTTTCATCCTTATCGTTTCTATCCAATTTTGTATTCATCCTGGGAAACATTTTTTGAAGTTAATGAAAATCCACCAACTTTCACAGACTCGTATGTCTATGTCGTAGTTCTATGGAACTATAAAAACAAAGTTGGTCTAACCATGGTTCCTGGAAGTAATACATTAGTGGAGCACCTCTATAAAAAATACTGCCCGCTCACATATGGAGCAATTCTGAGAAACGAAACGATTTACATTTAAAAAATAACTTCACGTCACATCAGTCACAATATTCGGACTTGCTACAAAGAGAATTGGCTAAAGCTACCAGCAAATTAGCCCTGGACATACAACAAGATTTCCAGGAACTGGGGAGCCGGTTGGAAAGCATTAAATCTAAAGTAGATGACACCGTTCATAACTCTAACATGATAACTAACTTGCACGATCGCCTTGAGGAAGCCTACTCTAAGATCGACAACCTTGAAAACCGCGCCAGGCGCTATAATTTTCATATCAGGGGCATTCCTGAAAATGTGAAAGATATCACTTCAGTCACTTATTCACTAATGCAAGCTGCAGTACAGGCATACCCCACTTTTAAGTACACAATGGGGTTTATTTACTAAAGCTGGAAAGCACAAAATCAGACTTACTTGTGTATAGAAACTAATGAGCGTCTAAGGCCTCGTACACACAACCAGTTTCCTCGGCAGAATCCATCAAGAAACTTGGTGGGAGAGCTTTTTTGCAGAGGAAACCGGTCGTGTGTACATTTTTCATTGAGGAAACTGTCGAGGAACTCGACGAGCAAAAAAGAGAGCAAGTTCTCTTTTTCCTCGACGGGAGTCTCAATTTGCTCGTCGAGTTCCTCGTCGGGCTGGTTTTAGACGAGAAACTCGAGCTTGTGTATGCTAAGGAACCCGCGCTTGCTCAGAATAAAGTATGAGACGGGAGTAAAAGTTGCATTTGTAATGGAGATAACACATTTGTCAAGCTGTAACAGACTGAAAAGTGCAAATCGTCTCTTAACAAACTTTTACTTAACACGCAAACTCATGAGATTAGCAAAAGCAGCCCCAAGAGTTGTGCAAGTGGAATCGAACTTCCCCTGCAGTTGTATGTGTTGTACTTCACAGCGTTTGAGAACGAGGAGATTTTGTCTTGACCATGTGTGTGCAAAGCAAGCTTGTCGAGTTCCTCGACAAGCCTAACAAGGAACTCGACGAGGAAAACAATGTGTTTCACCCGACGAGTTCCTCGGTCGTGTGTATGAGGCCTAACCACAGCTTGTTCAATCAAGTTTTGGTAGTAAAACCGGGAAGCTCATTGGTTTCTATGCAGAAGTGAGCCTGATTTTTCGCTTTCCAGCTTTAGTAAATAAACCCCATTGTGTACTTAAAAGTGGGGTATGCCTGTACCTGATATTGATGAAATTCATATGGAAATAGATCGCATCTATAGGGCTCTGGTCCCTCTGAAACCTGATTGGCCCCCCAGGGATGTTATCGTGAAACCAGTCTTTTTCCGGATCAAAGAAGCAGTGATGCGCCATGATAGGGAAAATCCTGATCTGGAAATAGATGGTATCAAGCTGCAAATATTCGCCGATATCTCCCAGGCCACTATCCAGAAGAGGATAGTGGCCTTTATTGCTGCCGCTGATCCAACAAAATATTCGCTACAGGTGGAACTACCCCTTTAAGCTTCAATTCACCTTTAACAGCTTTTCCACATTTACTGAGGGTGAATCGATTTTGCTAAAGCTGGGCTTCAATTCCCACAGTCCTTTATCCCGGAATAGGCTTGGATCTAGTGACCCCCCTCCTCCACTCTCCCCTCTTTGGTCGACCAAGCCGACGAAGACATCAGCGTCTTCCTCTCATGCATCTTGAGGACTTGTTGCATAATGCCCGATTTTTTTTTTGTTTAGCGCAGCGGCTTCTCAGTGGTCCCGATATGGGGCATTAGCCGTTGATTTTTGTTTTTTTTTCTAACAGTGATGTGACTTAAATCTGCTGCCTGTTAACTCCAGCCTTTATTTCCCCCCTCCCCCACTTTTTGTTTTTTTGACACTGATGTAGCATACTGTACGTTTTCTGCCTAATGGCTCTAGCTTTTATCTCTTTTTTTCATTGAGGCTAACACAGGGTTTTATTTTTTTTATTTTTTTCGGGTTGGAAATTTTCTTGTTAATGTGCATACCGTTATATTGTATCTACTGGTTATTTCATTATGTGTTCTATATGTTTTTATGGATGGAGTTGTGGGATCAAACAATGTACGTATTTGTACCTATTTGTGCCTTTACTGCTAGGGGACGTCTATGTGCTCTCCTTAATCAAAGGACTCTTCCCACTATTTATTTTTGGCGAGACATTTCAATTATTTAATTGTTGCTATACATGGCTTTCTACACTTCTATGCCATGGTACTCGGTGTCAGGGGTTTCCTGGCCCGACTGTTCTCCTGATCCTTTTCTTATCTTTCTCTATTTTTGTTTTAATCTTTTCTGTTACTGTTCTTTTCTGAGGGTTACCTGGAGATTCGCTTGGCGTTCCTGGACTCGGCAGTTCACAGATTGCTGGGTGAGTTTTTTTGTTGATAATTGTCTGATTGCTTTATATGCCTAGTATACTGTCTACCTCCCAAAATAAAATATCTCCCACAATGTTCATGGTTTCGGATCACCGGCTAAACGGATTAAGGCCTTTACACATTATAGATCTTTGGGGGCGGACATAGTTGCTTTCCAAGAGACGCACTTTGCTTCTCTGTTCACTCCTCGATATCTTCACAGGGATTACCCTCTTTGCTACTATGCTAATGCGTCGGAGAAGAAGAGAGGGGTGGCCCTATGCTTTTCTAGGCGCGTGTCATTCACTGAAACCAAAGTTCTTAGGGACAGGGATGGGTGTTATCTTCTAGTCATCTGGGGGAAACATCAGTTAGGCCCCGTACACACGACCGGTTTTCTCGGCAGAATTCAGCAAGAAACTCGATGGGAGACGTATTCTGCCGAGAAAACCGGTCGTGTGTACACTTTTCGCCGAGAAACCCGTCGGGAAACTCGTCGAGCCAAAAAGAGAGCATGTTCTCTATTTCCTCATTGGGCAATGGGAAAATTTGGCTCGACAAGTTTTTTGACAGCCGAACAAGGAACTCGACGGGGAAAACGATGTGTTTCGCCCGTCGAGTTTCTCGGTCGTGGGTAAGCGGCCTTACATTCCTGATCTACTACGCTCCCAACACAAATCAAACAACATTTTTCCATTCCCTCTTAAGGTCCATGGCTCCTGAGTTTGAAGGAGAAGTAATTTTTTTTTTTTTTTTTAGCGGGAAGTCATTTTAGCAGGTGACTCTAACCTAGATTTGGATCTTATTAAAGACAAATCACACACCGCCGGGCTTCGACCCCCTCCCAAACAGAGTCACAAATTTGCATAACTGCTTTATCATTATGATTTCGTGGACGCTTGGAGGGAAGCTAATCCTACCTCTAGAGATTACTCTCATTATACCAGAGCACATGGACATTACTCACGTATAGACCACATATTTCTCCTCTCGAGACTGTTGCCTAAATTGAAATCCGCCAAAATATTTTCTACCTCCTGGTTGGACCATGATCCAGTTATGGTTGAGATTTCGGACCTCACCAGTAGGATAGCCACCCCACATTGGCGACTAAATGAATCCCTCCTTGGGGAGGAATCTCACTGTCTTGAGATTTCGAACCATTTAAAAACATATTTCGACATTAAAATTCCAGAAAACACGTCCCCTGCAATTAATTGGGCCGCACATAAGGCTTCTGTCCGGGGAACCTTTATCCAATTGTCCTCCAGACTTAAAAAAGCTCACACTGAATTGATCTCTGCCAAAACAAAGGAATTTGAAGCTTTAACTAAACAACATAAGTGCTCTCCATCCCCTACTCTATTTACTAAACTGGAACAATCCCGCTTGGAACTTAATATCTGCCTCACCACAAGGGCCGAGAAATAATTACGTTGGATGAACCACAAGTTTTTCACTTGGCGAGACCGCCCAGGCTCCTTATTGGCACATTAGCTTACCCTTAGACACTCTCACTTGGCGCTCCCTAAAATTAGACTGTCGGGAGGACATCTCACTCAGGATCCCCAAAAGATTCTTCGGGAGTTTCATTATTTTTATGCAGACCTATATGGAAGTCCTCGGGATGCTGCCTCTCCATCCATCAGGGAATTCTTGGGGAATATTCCCCTCTTGCCCATTGCAGATGATCATAGGGATCTTATGGACCAGCCTTTTATGAGTGAGGAGATCTGCAATACTATCAAAACGCTGTCACTTCATAAGTCTCCTGGCCCTGATGATCTTCCCAATCTTTATTATAAAAAATTCTATAAACAGCTGGCTCCACATATGGCTCTGTACTTTAATTCCCTGCGGGATGGGGGTACGTTGCCTTTGGATTAAAAGAAGGTGTATATTAGTGTCATTCCTAAACCCGACATGGACCCTACTGATGTTCATAATTATCGCCCAATTTCGCTGATAAATTGTGATTTGAAGATCCTTACAAAAATTGTAGCCTCTCACCTTAATACCATCTTAGCACAGTACATTCAAGGGACCAATCAGGATTTATATCGGGACGTCAGACCCTAGACTCGTAGATCCATTACCCTGATTTCAGCAGGGCTTTCCAACTGGGATGCTCCACTTACCCAGGGACTCCTACTCCTTTCATTAGACCTTAATAAGGCCTTTGACAGCTTAAATTGGAACTATCTTTTTGTTACTATAGAGACCCTAGGGTTTGGCCCTGTATTTCTTTCCCTACTAAAAACATTATATAGCTCCCCAGTAGTCCAAGTTTCCATTAGAGGTCATAAATCATCAATATTCCCTGTTCGGAGGGGTACAAGACAGGGATGCCCACTTTCTCCTTTACTGTTTGCATTGGCAATATCTGCTAGGAAACCACTGCTAAAGAAAGGCAACAAGCAGAAGAGACTTGTTTGGAATAAAGAACACAAGGAATGGACATTAGACCAGTGGAAATCTGTGCTTTGGTCTGATGAGTCCAAACTTGAGATCTTTGGTTCCAACCCCCGTGTCTTTGTGCGACGCAGAAAATGTGAACGGATGGACTCTTCATGCCTGGTTCCCACCGTGAAGCATGGAGGAGGTGGTGTGATGGTGTGGGGGTGCTTTCCTGGTGACACTGTTGGGGATTTATTCAAAATTGAAGGCATACTGGACCAGCATGGCTACCACAGCATCTTGCAGCGGCATGCTATTCCATCCAGTTTGCGTTTAGTTGGACCATCATTTATTTTTCAACAGGACAATGACCCCAAACACACCTCCACACCTGTGTAAGGGCTATTTAACCAAGAAGGAGAATGATGGGGTGCTGCGCCAGGTGACTACCTCTTGAGAATGCCAAGAGTGTGCAAGGCACTAATCAAAGCAAAAGGTGGCTACTTTGAAGAACCTAGAATATGAAATATATTTTCAGTTGTTTCACACTTTTTTGTTATGTATAATTCCACATGTGTTAATTCATAGTTTTGATGCCTTCAGTGTGAATCTACAATTTTCATAGTCATGAAAGTAAAGAAAATTCTTTGAATGAGAAGGTGTGTCCAAACCTTTGGTCTGTACTGTATATATATATATATATATATATATATATATATATATATATATATATATATGTAGTTTGTTTTCCCTTTCAACCATGTAGATGCAAGGATCTCTCCCATTGTGCGATTATATTCTGACAGTGGGGACCCCCTCCCCTTTCATCAGAATTTACAGACCAGTGCTGCAGCCATTGGCTGTGAGTGCTAATTAAATGCTGGTCTTCCAGCATAACTTTTCAACAGAAGTCAGATGTTAGACTGGCATCTGTTGAACAGACATTGGTACACACATACCGAAAATTGGCTGGTTTCTGCTAAATTGGCTGAATTTCAGTATGTGTGTATCAGGCTTAGGAATAGTAGTCACATCACACTCCCATGGTCATGTGACATCACTGGGACCTAGCAATTGGCTGCTACACTCAAGCACTCTTACAGGGGAGTGAATCACATGCACTGAATATCGTCTAAAGCTGCTGTGGAAGTTGGAGCAAAAATAGATTGCTGGAAAGGTGAGCTACAGTTTTAGTAGTAATATAATGAGGGCAAATAGACTGTGCACTTTGCAAGTGAAGTTGCTCCAGAGCTTAGTAAATGAGAGGAAGTCTCACTTTGCAAAGACTACCCAATCAAGCATTTTTGCTTGCACATCATTGGATGATGGAAGTCAGTAGAGCTTCACCTCATTTACTAAGCTCTGGAGCAACTGAACTTTCAAAGTGCACATTCTATTTGTCTTTTGTAAATCAACTCCAGCCTCTCTAAAGAATATGTAAGCCCAATATTTCATATTCCTGATATGTGTCTGATCTACCATGTACTTGTATGAAAAAGTATCCAGTTCTCTTTGTATTGTTTCCTTTGTGTGAAATCCCTGATGTTCCTGCCATTCTCTCTGTTTTCCTATAAAAAACTGACCACACTAGGCAGGAGAGAATGGCATGGTTAGTGTTCTGGCTGTATTGGGAGCTATTTCAATGATCAGACGTGTCCTGACACGCCCCCACCCCTGCACAGCCATTCACTGCAAAGATCAGGGTTCTGTTGTTTCTCCTCCCCTATCTCTTAATGCAGATGAGAACTGAGGGAATGTGATTACTTATAAAAAGGGGGAGAAAGGTACTTTTTTTATACACAAATGTTTTGCCTTTAATTTCTAATTTTAAATTAAATGGGCTGTTTTACAAGGTGAGGGTTTGTCATATACTTTAAGTATAGTCATTACAGTGCAATTATGCAATTGTCTGATGTCTCCTCTTACTGAACAGGACAAACGTTGGAAATATTTACAATGTAGAAAGTGCCCTAAAAGAAGAGCAGAGGCAGAAATGCTTGGTAAAATATTTTCAATTTAAAATCAGGAAAATGAGCAATGATCTTATATTTTTTTCCCCAGTCTCCTTTTTGTCATTATCATTTAGCAAAGGTATTAGTGAAACAGGTTGGACTCCAGTCTTTGTTTTTTTTGATAAAGTCAGGAAATTCCGCCAGGCTGTTATTGCTATCTATGTCTACGCAGTGATTTCCCCTCTTCTGTTCTACAAGTAAAGTCAGGTTATGACGGAGTAATATGGGGCCAGATTCACAAAAGAGATACGACAGCGTATCTCCTGATACGCCGTCGTATCTCTGTTTCTATCTATGCGACTGATTCATAGAATCAGTTACGCATAGATATCCCTAAGATCCGACAGGTGTAATTGTTTTACACTGTCGGATCTTAGGATGCAGTACCGCGGCCGCCGCTGGGGGGAGTTTGCGTCGTAAACCAGCGTCGGGTATGCAAATTAGAAGTTACGGCGGATCCACGACGGATTTTCGCGTTTGCTACGTTGCCGCTAGTCTAGTTTCCCGTCGCAAAGTTAGTCGTTTTTTTTGGTGCCCTAACTTTAGTCAGCAAGCATATTGCTATTGGCCGTCGTTCCCAAGTTGAAATTCTAAATTTAACGTTGTTTGCGTAAGCCGTCCAGGAATACGGAAGTACGCTACGCGCGTCGCCGTTCAAAAAAATGGCGTCACTTCGCGCAAAGCACGGCGGGAGTTAGGAAACGGAGCATGCACAGTACGTCCGGTGCGGGGGGCGCGCGCCTAATTTAATTGTTAGCCGCCCATTCGATTTGGCCCGCCTTGCGCCGGACACATTTACGATACACCGCCGCAAGTTTCCAGGTAAGTGCTTTGTGGATCGAGCACTAAACCTGAAAACTTACGGCGGTGTAACTTAAATGGCTTAAGTTTCCAAAAGCGCAATTTTACGTGAATCTGAATCTCCAACAGTTAACATTGGAAGATTTCCGCTCACCTTATGTCTGTAAGGCCTCGTACACACGACCGAGTTTCTCGGCAAAAAAACAGTTTCTTGCTGGGATTTTTTTTTGCAGAGGAAACCGGTCGTGTGTACATTTTTCGACGAGGAAACTGTCGAGGATCCCGTCGAGCCAAAAAGAGAGCATGTCTTCTTTTTCCTCAACGGGAATGGAGAAACTTGCCTTGTCGAGTTCCTCGACAGCCTAACAAGGAACTCAACGAGGAAAACAATGTGTTTCGCCCGTCGAGTTCCTTGGTCGTGTGTACGAGGCTTAAGACTCTAGTCACACCTATATGTACATGCTTGTGTTCACAAAAACATGTGTACCCCACATCATATGTAATATGTGTGTTGTGATACATTGTCCCCCCAGTTTGAGTGACATCTCAGTGCACATATACAGTATGAATAAGTGCAGCTGCCCTTTAGAGCACCACAATGCAAAGATGTGAATGCACCGTGTGTTGTGTTGCATTGCTCAGTAGAGATGTGTTGAGGCTCGTTAAGGTATTTGTAAAGTCATTAAAAACTACTTACACTCCCTTAACAATTTGTCTACAATATAAATGACTGTAAATATCTTTTTTTCATTTTATCAGTGCGACCATGACATTTTGTCCCATCTTCTCCCACCAGGATTTGAGGTGGTGACTCAAAAAGATGTTGGAGAGAGAGATGGGATACCTTTCAATTATTCTCTGGCTGTAGGCGAACCTCTATTGAACCGTGATGAGCTTGCTTTGCTGGAAGGGTTGTACTCGCAGAAATTTTACTATAGGAATCTACAGGCACATGTGCACACATACAGTACATACACAAGCCAAGAGGTCACAGACCACATTCAAATCTCACAGAGGTTCTAATCATTCACCAACCTATCCAAAACCACTTCACTATTACTTTTATATACTTTTTTTTTCATTGTACAAATTACTGATGTATTGCCAAAACCATTCTTTTTACCATTCAATTGATCAGAGATGCAATATTGAGTAAGTTAACATAAATACTAATAGTTTCATAACTAATATATTTATTTGGGTTGTAAACCAAAATATAATCCTGTACTCAAGGCCTTATCCTGTAACTTAAAGGGGTTGTAAAGGTACAATTTTGTTTCCCTAAATAGCTTCCTTTACCTTAGTGCAGTCCTCCTTCACTTACCTCATCCTTCCATTTTGCTTTTAAGTGTCCTTATTTCTTCTGAGAAATCCTCACTTCCTGTTCTTCTGTCTGTAACTTCACACAGTAATGCAAGGCATTCTCCCTGGTGTGGAGTGTCGTGCTTGCCCCCTTCCTTGCACTACAGGAGAGTCAGGACCCCCACTAACACACAGCTCCTTTCTCTATCTGCAACGTAGAGAGCGTCCTGACTCTCCTGTAGTTCAAGGGAGGGGGCGAGCACGACACTCCACACCAGGGAGAAAGCCTTGCATTACTGTGTGGAGTTACAGACAGAAGAACAGGAAGTGAGGATTTCTCAGAAGAAATAAGGACATTTAAAAGCAAAATCAAAGGATGAGGTAAGTGAAGGAGGACTGCACTAAGGTAAAGGAAGCTATTTAGGGGAAAAAATTACCTTTACAACCCCTTTAACACATGATGGTAAAAAAGAGAACTGTGACTTAAAGGAAAAAATGTCTTTGCTGAAATGACTGTTTACAGGGTACAGAGACATAAAAGTTAACTGATTCCTTTTAAAAATGATTAAAAATAGATTAAATTCAATCATATAATGTGCCTGCAGTTTCACTTTTGTTTTTAAACTGGTTTCATGTTTATGTGAAGTAAAGAGACCCACAGAACACAAACAAACAAATCCAGGGCAGTGTTTTGTTTTTAAAATGGTTCTGAGGAGTTTTAGACACAAAGCTTGGACCACAGTGAAAAGCTGCCATGAGATTTTTCATAAGGTGCCAGACAAGCAGGAAGTGTGGAGATCAGAGCAGAATTACAGCAACTTCAAAGCAAAAACGAACAATGAGGACATGAAACCAGTACTGCAGTAAGGTAAAGGAAGCTATTTAGCTAAAAAAAATTCCTTTAGTGATCCTATAAGGGATACATTTATTTTGTTGTATGTCTTTTTATTATTATTTTTTTTTTTGGTTAATTTTTTCATGGCAAGGCTAGCTTCATTATTTAAATCTTATATATCTGAATAAAATAGTGGATCCTCTGGGAACCCAATTCATACATGCAATACTGTACTGCATCTAGTACATATTATTCAGTCAACACGCCAATAGAAATGGATTACCGCGGCATACAAAGTGGAAAATTCTAGTCTTTTGGACCTGCCAACAATTTTGGGTTTTCTGGATATCCTTCAGCTGTGGTTATTTCTAAACACCACCCAGTGTTGGTAATCGGTGAGATAAAACAATAACCTAGCGATTGCCTAATAGTAAATAGTGCCCAATTGTTGGCATCAATGGGGGGAATCGTGCTCCATTAATGGTGTCACTGAAATAAATTTTACTCATGCTTGGTGTCAGTAGGAGGAATTATGCTTTACCATTGGTGTCAATGGGAGGGATAGTGCTTTATTGATGATGTTAGTGGGGTGAATAGTGCCTTAAAGACCAAATAAATGCAAGCAGAGGCCCACATCTGCCCATGGGCAGTTTGGGGACAACTAATTTGAAATGTATCTAAAACCAAAACATTTTGTTTTAGTTTTAGATAAAGTATTTTCTTCCTTTTGTATTTTAGACAAAGTGGTGTGGGCTTCAAACTCCTGTCCACTAGAAAGAATGGCCCTGGTGGTGTCACCAGGACTGAACATAAAAATTTAAATTGCAAATTTTGAGCTGCCACCAAAAAAAGGGGAGAATTGTCCTAGAGGAGACTTTGCCTTATTTTAGATAGTTTTGCTCTTTTTTCCTGTTGCCTCTACTGCACAGAAAGTGGGGGCAAATTTCCAAAATGGGACACAGTTGGTGAGAAAAAAAAAAGCCTTTAGTGTATTAACCATTCTTTACTCCATTCACAATAGGATATTCCACTTACTTTAAACCTATTAACAACAAATGCAGTGGGATTAATTCACTAAAGGCAGATACACTGTTTATTTTTGCAAGGGGATGTTCCCCAGAGCTTAGTAAATGTGGTGAAGTTTCACTTTGAAAAAAAAAAAAAAAACAGGCCATGTGATGACAGAAGTCAGCAGATCTTCATCTCATTTACTAAGCTCTGGGGCAAATTGCCATGCAAAATGCAACTTTCCTTGCAAAGTGAACAATCTGTTTGTCTTTAATAAATCAACTCCATAGATCGATTATATTAGTGCTCTCTATATAATTAAATATTTTTGATTTATGCCACCCTTATTTCCTTTTTTTTTTTTTTTTTGCTACTGTTTAATTGATCTTGTCCCCACTGACTTATTTTGCTTTCTTAATCTGGCTGATTAACTTTGTTTGCATGAAAGGCAAGGTAGTCTGACAGGGCAGACCGATGAAGAGGAGGTACTCTCCTTGAAACGCATTTCATACCCTATGATGTCTTACCTGGAAGTGGGCGGAGCTTTTATTGTACCGCACTATGGAAACTCGGAAGCACTTCTCCAGCCTCAGGGACTTTACTGTTACTCTCAGTGCTTCTGATCTGCCACCCATGGTATTGATGTGCCTGAACACATTTTTTTTTATTGCCCTTTAATAAAGTCACGTGAACAGTGACACAATGCGTCAGAGAGAGAGCCGGGTGACGTAATTTGCGGTCGCGGCCAAGACCGTAATATTCTGTTTACACAACGCTGTTTGTTTTTATACTGAACTGTAAGTTACTACATGTCTATTAAATGTATTCGTTATTAATACTGCACTCCTCCTCTCTTTCCCTATGGTACTGAGTATATTATCCCGTGACTACGATCACAGTCCTGGGAATTGATCGACCAGTATATGAGTCTGGTGAGAGGCTTATTGTCCGGGTATATGAGGTGAGAGGCTTGGGGAAATAGTGTAAAAAAGGGGAAAAAAGCAGCACCCTCTAAGCGTAGTAATCTCGTTTTTTTTATTAAAAACAGGTAATTCATATGAAGGTGTCACTCACAATGGAATTAAAAACATGGGCTTATCTGTAAGTTTTGTCTTCCGCATCCGGAATTTAGGTGCTCTGTTGGTCCTGGTGATCGTGGACAGGCGTCGCTATATGTCCCACACTTCTATCAGCTGCGGTTGGGAGATGGTATATCTCATGTGCTGGGGAGAGGGGGACAGCGTTCAGTGGAGCACAGCGGTGAAACGTCACTTCCGGGTCGCGGGAAGGTGCGTGCATTCGAAGCTCTATGGGGGCCATCTTTGGCCAGGGAAGATATGACCAGCCAAGAGTAACCTGATTGGCTGTGGTGTTTGGTATGGAAATTCAAGAAATTAGATGCCAAAAGTGAACTATAAACAATAACTTTGGAGATACTTAAAACAATGTACAAAAAAGGGGATCATAATTAAATAATGCATAGTCAGAGAAAAAATTAACTGAGTCTGTTGGTTCCCGAAGGTGGCTATGTTAGTTTGGAATTTATTATTATGGCAGAATTAGAAACGAGAGAAAGAAGAGGGAACTGAAAAACACCAAAAGGTACCCAATTTAAATAGCCTGATTTAAATATAACTAGTAAGAAGGGACAATATGCTCCATGATAGCTACGCACGTTCACCACCCAAAGGTAATGGACATACATATAAACATAGGGGGACACCAGCACCTAATTACTGTGAAGATTATATACAATAATAATAAGGACAATAATGCTAAAAAGGATGATAATAATTCCTGAAATAATAATATTTGAAATTAAATAATAATAATAATAATAAGAATAATAATAAGAAGGAGGAGCTTAACTAAAAAATTATATTGGGGAAATAGTGTGGCACATGCTGAATGGTGGAAATTACACCTGGATGTTGGTACCTGCACTTTAACATTCGATCAACCAGTATATGGGTCTGGTGAGAGACTTATTCTCCTGCTATATGAGGTCAGAGGCTTGGGGAAATAGTGTGGCACACGCTGAATGGTGGAAACTACACCTGGATATTGGCACCTACACTTTAACATTGATGACTTTACTTGCACAGTTAGGACTTGGCATTCATCTGAATTTTTTTGCAAATATTTTTCACATTTACCATATATACTCGCATATAAGCCGAATTTTTCAGCACATTTTTTTTGTGCTGAAAATGCCCCCATCCGCTTATACTCAAGTCACCGTTTTGCGCCTGATCTTCAGGATTTGGGGACCCAGTACCAGCCGGCCATAGGTCCCCTGGACCCCAAACATAGCACACATATAGCCCCACTCTTCCTCCACAAGTGTGCAATGTTTCTTGCCCGGGGGACCTACGGCTGGGGAGCACCTATTTTTCAAATCGGGCACCCCTTCCATATACTCCCATGTTAAATGGTAATTTCTCTGGTGACTTTGGGGACCCGGTACTGGCCGGTCGTAGGTCCTCTGGACACAGAGCTTGGCACACATGTAGCCCCATTTCTCCTCTACAAATGTGCAAAGTTTGTTGTCTAGGGGGCCTACGGCTAGGGAGAACCGATTTTTCAAAGCCGGGCACCCCTTCCATAGACTCCCATGTTAAACGTCAGTTTAGTCACAGTGAGGCATGGGCACAGTGAGGCATGCACATGGACACAGTGAGGCAAAGTGAGGCTCAGTGCGGCATGCAGATGGACACTCTAGGCTTATACTTGAGTCAATAAAGTTTTCCCATTTTTTTGTAGTAAAATTCGGTGCCTCGGCTTATACTCGAGTATATACGGTATTTGGACTTTTTTTTTTAAAGCCACACAGTATTAAATATTTTTTTCTTATTTTTTTGTACTTTATAATTGTTAATTGCACATCTTACTACTGTCCTTTGCTAATGATATTAATCATTTGTTAATTCTATTTTTTATATATTCATTGTTGATCCTTTTTCACATTTGGATTCATCATCTATCTGCATTCTTTTGCACATACGGGACTCTTGCCTTAATTTGATTTTTAAGGATTGCTACTTTGCACATTCACATTGCACATAATATTGTTGTATGCTAATCATACATGTTATATGGCATTGGTTTTATAGTCATTTTGCTATATCATTTTTCTTATGAGAGAATAATTGAATTGGACACTTCAATTATTTGGATCTATCTCTTTGGAATTTACATTTAATTACCTTATATGGGTTCATTTGCGATTTTATGATCATAATTTTTTGGATCAAGCATTTTGCAATTTTTATTTCAAGTGCCATATTACCTGTTTTATAGGATTAGGCAATTTTATTTAGTGTTTAATGGTTTTAATTCTCAATAAGCGCCACATTACCACCTTTATCAATTTTTTTTTTTTATTAACGTTGATTAATAAATCTGAATCCTTTTATTAATACAATATGATGGTATTTGTGCTGCTCTTTCGTGTTTTGTATATTTTTCAGATTAGATATCATTGTATGTATTTATTTTTACCACTGTCAAATTCATGAGATATTTATGAATTGATGTTTCCTTTGTATGGATTTTGTTTTATAATTTCCTGGTCCTTCTCCCCCCGCCCCCCCCCCCCCTTTCTTCACCTGCCTTTTTGATCTGAGTGCCATAGAATTTTTGACAGGGTTGTGATTCTGGTCTATTGCATCCCTGATTTTTAATACCAGCTGTTTTCAGGATCTTCTGTGGGTACTGATATCGGATTAGCTTATTCTGCAATGTGGGAATGCTTATTTGAGCTGAGATCTATGTAGTACCCACATCATCCATAGTAGTGATTTATCAGTGCTGAGAGTGCCTCTGGCAAAAAAGAACTGTCAGACATGTCCTGTGCACATTTCTTAGAATTAATAACCAGCCACACTCCAAAATTCAAATTGGAAGCTACATTTTACACCTAGGACATCAGCTACAGTCCACCCCCATAAATACGGACCCCCCCCCCCAACATTCACAAGAACATCCCTCCCCTCTGCATGTGGAGCTCAGCGTACTTTGTTCAGAAGCTTACAATAAGAGAGGTAAGAAGGTTTAATTGCAGGAGAAACATATAAGATCATTTATTAAAGTGTACAGGATAATCACTAACGCACTTGTATATGTAAACTAGGTGCATAAAATACAATTCTTTTCAATGTGTTCATGTGTTGAGCCTATACTGATCTATGCAGGTTAATGCTGATCAAAAGACATGGTGTGAATGAGCCTTAAAAAATATACACAATTTTACCACAACCAGTGCTAAAAGCTGTAGAGGCATAATATTGCATCTATTTTTTTAAAGTGAGTATGGGTGCTCTTAGCTAGCTATGTGACCATATGTAAATATTCACTGAAGCTTTGGTATAATCTATAGAAATTAAATCCGTCATGAGTGAAATATGTGGGCTGTAATTGCTGATTGTCTTATGAAATACTAGTTGCCTGTCTGTTATGCTGACCCCAGGCTTCTGTATCTTTGGATCCACTTTCTCAGATTAAGATGTAGATAATTGGAAACATGTCAGATGTTGATATCTTGAAAGCTTGCTTTGGGGCAATGAATCGTTAAAGTAAGAGAGTCATTTAAGACAGTCACACGACTGGCTTTTTTAGAAGCCCCAATGTACCTTAACTGATAGATTTTCCAAAAGCAGGCACGTTCAACTTTCAAGTAATAAGCAGCATACTTTAAGTATCCTAGTGCCATCTTGTGGACAGTATGCAGAATGCAAGTCTCATTGAATACAAAGAAAAATAAATCCTTTTGTCCTAATGATGAAACCTTTTTAAAAACTTGAACCATTTGGAGATTTTCTTTCAGTAGGTAACATTAGAGTATAGTCTGGCACAGGCTATACAGAGGCAACGGGAGATCTCCTTCCAGAGTTCTGAGCTGGCATCCAGACATGGTGAAGATGAATTGCCGAAGTTCAAACTGAGCATCAGAATGGGGAAGAAGGGCTAATCTGAGTATTTTGAATACTGCTGATCTACTGGGATTTGCATACACAATTATCTCTAGGATTTACAGATGTATCACTCTCCCTGACCTCCAGAGGCCTGGTGGTGACCCCCAGAATCAGAAAGGGCTGACATTCCTCCTCAGGGTGCAGGTTACTAGGCATGGTGAGTGTTATGCAAGGTGGAAAGATGGGCACCAGTCACAGAGTTTTATTTCTCTTAACAGGAAATGTGGGAGAGAGGGATAGGGCACAGGACACCCTTAGGAAAATGAAATAGCAAGTTGGCAGACTCCTTAGACAAAATTCGAAGTAGGCAGACAGCTATACAGGGATGAAAGGAAAAACAACTGCGCTATACAAAAATTAAATAAATAAATAAGTGAACAGTGAGTGGCTGGCACACAAACAAACAAAGTATATGACAAAATAAATAATAAAGTGCAGCGCTGAAATATATAAAGGTCTAAACAATGAATTTTGACCAGTGATGTGTAAAGAACCACAATAAAGTCCTAATAGTGAGAACTCCAAGCAGCTTGATAGATAGCTCCAAATCATGAATAGCACACAGTTCAAATCGATAGATAATGATCTTGTGTATTTGTCTGCAGTTATCATCAAAAATTAGAGTAAATAGGTACTCTTACCAGATGGTGTGGACTTACGTGTTTGTACAAACAGCAAGTCTTAAAGGCATATTGGTCTCAACAGACCCAGGGACTCTGCACAGATGGACAATCCAGGTGATGATGGCTGTATTAATCCTGTTCGGACGAACACCTCCAATCGAGGAACCAGGTGGATGTAGTTCAATGATGCAGGTGAGATGGCCACCCTCAATTAGCAGGTGGGGTAAATGTGGTCATGCAAATAGAGAAAAAATGCTCCAAATGGTGCAGATCAAACTTAAACCAATGAAGGTTTTATTTGAAATATATTAAAAATGTACATAAAATCACGTGAAAGTAAATAAAAAGCAGTAAAGGGTGCTAGTATAGCGGTATACTAGCACCCTTTACTGCTTTTTATTTACTTTCACGTGATTTTATGTACATTTTTAATATTTTTCAAATAAAACCTTCATTGGTTTAAGTTTGATCTGCACCATTTGGAGCATTTTTTCTCTATTTGCATGACCACATTTACCCCACCTGCTAATTGAGGGTGGCCATCTCACCTGCATCATTGAACTACATCCACCTGGTTCCTCGATTGGAGGTGTTCGTCCGAACAGGATTAATACAGCCATCATCACCTGGATTGTCCATCTGTGCAGAGTCCCTGGGTCTGTTGAGACCAATATGCCTTTTAGGCCCCGTACACACCATAGAATCCATCCGCAGATAAATCCCAGCAAATGGGTTTCAGCGGATAGATCCTATGGTGTGTACACGCCAGCGGATCTGTTTCCGCGGATATATCTCCCCTGGGATGGATTCCAGCAGATCGAATATTTGCTGACATGCAGAACATATCCATCTGCTGGAATCCATCCCAACGGATGGATCCGCTGGTCTGTACAGACTCACCAGATCCATCCGTCCGAAGGGATCCCCCGCATGCGTCGTAATGATTCGACGCATGCGTGGAATTCCTTATATGACAGCGTCGCGCACGTCGCCACGTCATCATCGCGGCGACAGCGCGACACGTCATCGCCAGAGGATTTCGGCGCGGATTTCAATGCGATGGTGTGTACACGCCATCGCATAAAAATCCGCGGAAATCCTCGAGAGGATTTATCCGTGGAAACGGTCCGCTGGACCGTATCCGCGGATAAATCCTCTCGTGTGTATGGGGCCTAAGACTTGCTGTTTGTACAAACACGTAAGTCCACACCATCCGGTAAGAGTACCTATTTACTCTAATTTTTGATGATAACTGCAGACAAATACACAAGATCATTATCTATCAATTTGAACTGTGTGCTATTCATGATTTGGAGCTATCTATCAAGCTGCTTGGAGTTCTCACTATTAGGACTTTATTGTGGTTCTTTACACATCACTGGTCAAAATTCATTGTTTAGACCTTTATATATTTCAGCGCTGCACTTTATTATTTATTTAGACAGCTATACAGAAAAAGAGCCTTTAAGCTGAATTCAGCTATCTGTATCTTGTAGCAACCACTGTCCTATAGCAACAAGCTCAGCTCCCAGCTACCCACTGGATTCCTCAAGCTTCACTCACAGCTACAGACTGAATTCCTGAAGAGAAAATATCCAGTGAGCGGCGGTCGTGTGGACAAAAATGCTTTGTTGATGTCAGAGGTCAGAGAAGAATGGGCAGACTGGTTTGAGATGATAGAAAGACAACAGTATCTCAAATAACCATTCATTACAACCAATTTATGCAGAATACCATCTCTGAATGCACAACACATGGAACCTTGGAGCAGATGGGCTACAGCAGGTACCACTCCTGTCAGCTAAGAACAGGAAAATGAGGATACAATTCGCACAGGCTCACCAAAAATGGACAAAAGAAGATTGGAAAAATGTTGCCTGGTCTGAGGAGTCTCGATTTCAGCTGTGATATTCGAATGGTAGGGTCAGAATTTGGTGTAAACAACATAAAAGCATGGATCCAACCTGCCTTGTATCAACAGTTCAGGCTAGTGGTGGTGGTGTAATGGTGTGGGGGTATTTCCTTGGCACACTTTGGGCCCCTTAGTACCAAATGAGCATCATTTAAACGCCACAGCCTACCTGAGTATTGTTGCTGACCATGATGTCCATTCCATCTTCTGCTGGCTCCTTCCAGCAGGATAATGCACCATGTCACAAAGTATAAAATCATCTCACCACTGGTTTCTTAAACATGACAATGAGGTCACTGTACTCCAATGGCCTCCACAGTCATCAAATCTCAATCCAATAGAACACCTTAGGGATGTGGTGGAAATGGAGATTTGCATCATGGATATGCAGCCGGCAAATCAGCAGCAACTCTGTGATGCTATCGTGTCATAATGGACCAAAATCTCTGAGGAATGTTTCCAACACCTTGTTGAATCTATGCCACAAAGAATTAAGGTAGTTCTGAAGGCAAAAAGGGGTCCAATTCTTTGTAGAATACATAAAATAGTACAAGTTATTTATAATATTGCCCGTTATGGCACACTTCACCTTCAACTGTGCTTCTCTCCAGGCCCCTGTCACTACTCCATCAAACGTAATTACTTAAAGCAGTTGTAAAGGAAACATTTTTTTCACCTTAATGCAATCTATGCATTAAGGTGAAAAAACATCTGATGTTGCCGCCCCCCCCCCTCCCTGAGCCCCCTGTTTTACTTACCTGACCCCTCGAAAGTCCCGCGCTCGGTTCCGAGATCCTCTTCGCCGCTGAGCCTGGCCGCTGATTGGCTATAGCAGATGGATTGAGAGCAGCGCAGCCATTGGCTGGCACTGCTGTCAATCACATCCAGTGACGTGGCGCGCCGAGGGGAGGAGCCAAGTGATACAGTGAGCAGCTATGGCCGCTCGCTGTATGACGGGAGCGCGCCCACAAATACTCACCACCATGCGAGCGCTCTCGCATGACTGTGATGAGCACTTGCGGGGAGGACCAGAGACAGCCGCCAAGGGACCCCAGAAGACGTGGATAGCGGCCACTCTGTGCAAAACGAACTGCACAGTGGAGGTAAGTATAACATGTTTGTTATTTTAAAGGGGAAAAAAAATCCTTTATTAACCCTTTAAGTGACGCTCCTTTTTGGCCACTGGACAGCCACTAATGAATTAACTCTTCTGCATGTGCACAGGAACTACAGTGCATCACCCTCAGCATCCATACATCTTAACATTCAGTGTACACAGAAAAGAAAAGATTGATAGGAGCCGGGGAAACAGCCTTTGCTATAAGAGACTTTGCATGACTCTTTTCCAAGCAACCCTAACTCTAGATATGTTTTATTGCAAAAATGTTATTTCAAATTTATTTTGTGGTCAGCATAATGCAGTGCAAAGCAATGATGGTGCGTAACCTGTAAAAAACTGAAATTCATTTATTGCTCTAGTAAATTAATACCTGATCGGTTTTTATTAGTTATAGTTCTTTCACATTCCTGTTTTCAGTTGAGCATTTAAAATATTAAAGGGGTGGTTCCCCTAAAAATAAACTTTTAACATTGCATTTCCCACATTAATCACAATTAGAATCGGCTGGTTTTATTAAAAAAAAACGTCCGTACGTACAGTTTGCTATATACGTTCTCACCGCCACTTCCGGGTACGATGCTGGGGCTGGGCGTTCCTAATTGATGGACAGGCATCCTACCGACGCATACATCGCGTCACGAGATGCCGAACGTCGGTGCGCATGCGCCGTATAGAGCCGCACCGACGTTCGGCTTTTTTCGGCATCTCGTGACGCCATGTATGCGTCGGTCGGATGCCTGTCCATCAATTAGGAACGCCCAGCCCCAGCATCGTACCTGGAAGTGGCGGTGAGAACGTATATAGCAAACGGTACGTACGGACGTTTTTTTTTTAATAAAACCAGACGATTCTAATTGTGATTAATGTGGGAAATGCAATGCTAAAAGTTTATTTTTAGGGGAACCACCCCTTTAAACCTTAAAGTACACTAAATCTGACCTGTTGGATATAATAGGGCATTTGCCAACCATTGTGCTGGTTGCCACAGTGATGATACTTGAGCAAAAGGAAAGCCGAATGACAAAATCCTGAGGAGGGCACATATTATGCAGAAATATATTCAAATACTGTATAAAACAAATTGAAACTGTTTTCATGCTTTAACATTACCAGCACCTAATGCTTTACAGATCTTAATAACAGCTGCACAAAGCCACATAATCAAACTGAACAGCCTGTGGAATGGAATTTGACCAAAGCCGTAAATTAATATGGGACTCCAATAGGACTGAATGTATGTGTTAAAAAAGGAAATATATTATGTGAAATAGTGTTTGGATAGATAAATAGCTGAAATGCTAGACAAAGTTTTCAAATTTCAACCAGCCTTCAATCACAGAAATTCCTAAACAGTATTGATCCTAGATACAGACCGTAATGCCGCGTACACACGATCGGTCAATCCGATGAGAACGGTCTGATGGACCGTTTTCATCAGACCAAACCGATCGTGTGTGGGCCTCATCGGTTATTTATCCATAGGTTAAAAAATGTGAAACTTGTTTTAAAATTAACCGATGGATACCTAACCGATAGAAAAAAAAACGATTGTTTGTAGGCACGTCCATCGGTTAAAAATCCACGCATGCTCAGAATCAAGTCGACGCATGCTTGGAAGCATCGAACTTCGTTTTTTTCAGCACGTCCTTGTGTTTTACGTCACCGCGTTCTGACACGATCGTTTTTTTAACTGATGGTGTGTAGGCACGACTGATCATCAGTCAGCTTCATCGGTTAACTGATGGAAAAATCCATCAGACCGTTCTCATCGGATTGACCGATCGTGTGTACGCGGCATAACTGAACACACAGAGCTGAACATTCACTTCAAATATCCAATCATGTAAAATGTAAATTCCTGTTTATTTTGAATACCCATCATATACAAATGAAAAATATATAGATGGCTATAGATCTAGATCTATATATATATATATATATATATACAGGTGATACTCAAAAAATTTGAATATTGTGCAAAAGTTCATTCATTTCACTAATGCAACTTAAAAGGTGAAACTAATATATGACAGAGACTCATTACATGCAAAGCAAGATAGTTCAAGCGGTGATTTGTCATAATTGTGATGATTATGGCTTACAGCTCATGAAAACCCCAAATCCACAAACTCAGAAAATTAGAATATTACATGCAATCAAGAAAACAAGGATTGTACATAGAACAATATCCGACCTCTGAAAAGTATGAGTATGCATGTGTACTCAGTACTTTGTTTGGACCCCTTTTGCAGCAATTACTGCCTCAATGTGGCATGGCATGGAAGCCATCAGCCTATGGCACTGCTGAGTTGTTATGGAAGACCAGGATGCTTCAATAGCAGCCATCAGCTCTTCTGCATTGTTCGTCTCATGTCTCTCATCTTACTCTTGGTAATGCCCCACAGATTTTCTATGGGGTTCAGGTCAGGCGAGTTTGCTGGCCAATCAAGCACAGTAATCCCACCGTCATTGAACCAGGTTTTGGTGCTTTTGGCAGTGTGGGCAGGTGCCAAGTCCTGCACTCAAAAATGCATAAATTATACAAACAAGCAAAAACCCCTGTGCATAAAATAGATAAACTGTGCAAAATATTTCCCCAAAGGGACATAGTGCTTTATTTGCGCCTTTGGTTCATTATCGAACAAACAAACTGCCGCCTTCCCCAGGTAGATAAGTTGTTATAGCCTCTCTTCTTCTATAAGTGCTCATAAGAAATAGGTGGCCATCATAGTGTAGTAGATAAAAAAAACTTGTTTATTGAATTAAAAATACAAATGTTCATGTGCCTCTATGCCGGCACCCAGCTTCTCCAGCCGTGTATGCGGTTAGTACAAGTGCGTTCCTATAGCAGCGTGCCCTGTAAGCCTCTCCTACGAATGGCGCATTTCGCAAGAATATTTGCATCATCGGGAAGCTTCCTGATGACCCAAATATTCCTGCGAAGCGCGTAGAGGCTGCTGGTGAGAGGACCTACGCGACATACTGCCATTCATAGGAGAGACTTGCGGGGCACATCTTTCATTTGCGGATAGTAAAAGTGCGTTCCTTCCTATAGCAGCGTGCCCCGCAAGTCTCTCCTATGAATGGCAGTATGTCGCGTAGGTCCTCTCACCAGCAGCCTCTACGCATTTCGCAAGAATATTTGGGTCATCAGGAAGCTTCCCGATGATGCAAATATTCTTGCGAAATGCGCCATTCGTAGGAGAGGCTTACAGGGAACGCTGCTATAGGAACACACTTTTCCTAACCGCATACACGGCTGGAGAAGCTGGGTTCCGGTATAGAGGCACATGAAGGTTCATGTGAGTGCAATAGTCTTTGTATTTTTAATTCAATAAACACGTTTTTTATCTACTACACTATGATGGCCACCAATTTCTTATGAGCACTTATAGAAGAAGAGAGGCTATAACAACTTATGTACCTGGGGAAGGCGGCAGTTTGTTTGTTCAAGTAGGATTGGTTATCCAGATAATGAGCCAAAAGCGCAAATAAAGTAGGATCTGGTGAGTGGCCATTGCAGAAGGTGGTGGGATAATCACGGAAGTGGTGAACACAGCTGCATCTGTAATTCTCACATAAGGAATACCAAGCTCTTTGGAAAAGTTAATCACTCACTGGGACTATTCAACATAACAGAGGAAAAGAAAGGGGACTACATAGTGTTTTCCCCTTCCTTTCTTTTTCTTTTTCTTCACATTTTGTCCACGTTATTTATTTCTAAGTTTTTGTGACATTTGATTTTTGATTTTTGATATTTGTAACATAAACACTTAGAGACTCACTGGAATGAGTGGAGTAGCCAATGTAGGCATAATATAACTGGTGATACATACCAGTGAGCACTTTGTCCCTTTGGGGAAATATTCTGCACAGTTTTTCCATTTTATGCACATGAGTTTTTGCTTGTTTGTCTAGTTTATGCATTTTTTAGCACATATATACACATTTGTATATTTTTACATATATACATATTTGTACAATTTTTTGGTGATATAAGCACATACTAATGCTTTATAAGATAGGGCTTCATAGATAGGTTGCTCATCATTTTTGAGTTTAATTATAAGGTTAGCACAATCAACTTTTTGTTTAAATATTCTTGGGATTTCACCTAAAGGTAACATGCACTTTTTTGACTGCAGCAAACCAAATAAGGTATCAATTTAGCACAAAATATTTTTCTTGCGCCGGTAACATCCTTTTTCTATCAGGTGCCAAGTCCTGCTGGAAAATGAAGTCAGCATCCCCATAGAGCCCGTCTGGGGAAGTAAGCATGAAGTGCTCCAAAATCTTCTGGTAGATGGCTGCGGTGAAGCCGGACTTAATGAAGCACAGTGGACCAACACCAGCAGATGACACTTCTCCCCAAATCAACACAGACTGTGGAAACTTCACACTGGACTTAAAGCATCTTGCAGTGTGTGCCTCTCCATTCTTCCTCCATAATCTGGGTCCTTGGTTTTCAAATGAGATGCAAAATTTGCTCTCATCAGAAAAGAGGACTTTGGACCACTGAGCAACAGACCAGGTCTGTTTTTCTTTAGCCCAGGTAAGATGCTTCTGACGTTGTTTGTTGTTCAGGAGTGGCTTGACAAGAGGAATACGACATTTGAAGCCCATGTCCAGTGTGTGGTGGCTCTTGATGCACTGACTCCAGCCTCAGTCCACCCCTTGTGAAAGTCCCCAACACTTTTGAATGGCCTTTTCCTGACAATCCTCTCCAGGCTGTGGTCATTCCTGCTGCTAGTGCACCTTTTTCTTCCACACTTTTCCCTTCCACATAACTTTCTATTAATGTTCTTTGATACAGCACTTTGGGAACATCCAACTTCTTTCACAGTTACCTTTTGAGGCTTTCCCTCCTTATGGAAGGTGTCAATGATGGTTTTCTGCACAACTGTCAGGTCAGCAGTCTTTCCCATGATTGTGATTCCTACTGAACCAGACTGAGAGACCATATTAAGGCTCAGAAACCCTTTGCAGGTGTTATGGCTTAAAGGGGTTGTAATGGATTGTTTTTCCTTAAATAGCTTCCTTTACCTTAGTGCAGTCCTCCTTCACTTACCTCATCCTTTGATTTTGCTTTTAAATGTCCTTATTTCTTCTGAGAAATCCTCACTTCCTGTTCTTCTGTCTGTAACTCAACACCGTAATGCAAGGCTTTCTTCCTGGTGTGGAGAAAGCCTCTTGAAGGAGGAGGGGGCGAGCAGGAGTGTCAGGACACCCACTAACACACAGTTCTTTTCTCTATCTGCAAAGTAGAGAGTCTCCTGACTTGCCTGCTCGCCCCCTCCCTCCTCAAGAGGCTTTCTCCACACCAGGGAGAAAGCCTTGCATTACGGTGTTGAGTTACAGACAGAAGAACAGGAAGTGAGGATTTCTCCGAAGAAATAAGGACATTTAAAAGCAAAATGGTAGGATGAGGTAAGTGAAGGAGGATTGCACTAAGGTAAAGGAAGCTATTTAGGGAAAAAAGTTACATTAGTGAAATAAATGAACTTTTGCACAATATTCAAATTTTTTGAGTATCACCTATATCTAGATATATCTATATATATATATATATATATATATCTATATATATATATATAGATATATATATATATATATATATATATATATGTATACAGGGCTTTTTTCTCAAACAATAGGTACGATAACTCAACCACGACACCCCAAAACCCCTCCCCACACACACCCTCCAAATCACATCAAATAGTGGATAGTGGGTGTGGTCAGTCAAATTTCACAAACAGTAGGCGGGTCTTATGCCGCATACACACGATCGATCAATCCGATGAGAACGGTCTGATGGACCGTTTTCATCAGACCAAACCGATCGTGTGTGGGCCCCATCGGTTATTTATCCATAGGTTAAAAAATGTGAAACTTGTTTTAAAATTAACCGATAAATACCTAACTGATAGAAAAAAAACGATCATTTGTAGGCACGTCCATTGGTTAAAAATCCACACATGCTCAGAATCAAGTTGACGCATGCTTGGAAGCATTGAACTTCGTTTTTTTCAGCACGTCGTTGTGTTTTACGTCACCGCGTTCTGACACGATCGTTTTTTTAACTGATGGTGTGTAGGCACGACTGACCATCAATCCGCTTCATCGGTTAACTGATGGAAAAATCCATCAGACCGTTCTCATCGGATTGACCAATCGTGTGTACAGGGCATTACAGGGGCATTAAATACCAGGATTGCATTACATACAGAGTGCAGAGCTCAGGATGGTTACACACAGAGCTGTCACTTGTAAACACAGAAACCGGACTTCTGTGTTTACAATTGATTAGGTGAGCAGCCCCCCCCCCCCCTCAAGGGTCTGTGCCATAGGTGACTGCTGGACCACACAAGACTGCTGGACCACAGGGGCTGATGGAGCCAAAGGGACTGGTCTTGCACTGGGAGGATCGGAGGTTTAGGTGAGTATATTTCTGCTTCAAGAACCCCTAGACAAAAACGAGCAGTTATTCCATGCAGTGCGGGCACAGTCCCATTGCATGGTCAGAAAAAAAATGCTACGATTTCTGCTTTAATGAAGATTTAAAAAAAATAATACCCTTAAGAATTTGCCTAAAAATATTTTTGCATAACATACACAAAAAAGTTCCAGAACTTCTCAAGTGGTGTCTCTCCACCACATCCAACTTTGGGCCAACATGGAAGAGGACAATTCAAAATTTCATTCTATATTTACAAAAATATGAGGTTCTAGATTCTGGGTAACAGTCTGTGGGACAACAGCCTGCTATCCGTGGGATAAACCCATAAACCACAGGACTTGGGCCAGCAAGCTTGTGAGATTGAGGACAACATGGCACTGTCTTGCAGGAATTGAGTCACTGCACAACATCTCATAGAAACCAAATCTATCAGACTGATTCTTGCTGTCAGAACTCTGTGACTCTTGATTGGTTGCTGAGTCATTGTATAGTTAATGAACCGCATTGTGTGTGAACAGCAGTTTTATTGGTTGTATACAGATGTCTAACTGCCATTGTTTTCTACGAAATTTCCGTGGAGTATTAGTTTAATTCCAAATAGGATGTTGCAGAATGAGAATAATTTTTTGGCATTATTTAAAAAAAAGCCAGCATCATGTCATTTTATACTATGACCATAAGATGTCACTGCAGTCTACAAATAGGTCAAAGTGATGCCATAATAAGGAATACATATAGCAGTCTTTAAAGGAAGCAGTGACTGACTCACTAGCTGTATACTAGTTGTAAGTATTGATCTGACTAGCAATAATAGTTTGTGCAGCACTTTTTAGAAAATAAATAAGACAGTGCAATTACAATATACTGCAAGGGGGTTCAGAGGGTCCTGCTTGTAAGAGCTTACAATCTAATAGGGTACAGCTGTGGCCAGAAGTTTTGAGATAGAAAAAAATACAGTGGAACCTCGGATTGCGAGTAACGCGGTTAACGAGCTTTCGCAATACGAGCACTGAATTTAAAAACATACTGGCTCGGTTTGCGAGTGTTGTCTCGTAAAAAACGAGCAGGATTCAGGCCAAAGCGTAGTGCAGTACCGCATTTGGCCTGAGGGGGGGGGGGGCGCCAGTGCCGAGCGGAGTCGAACAGCACCAATCGCAACAGAGCGGCGTCATTCGGAAATGCACGGAAAGGCCTGAGGACAGCTCGGCTGACCCCAGCAAACCTCGGAAAGGTTTGGGAACGGAGTCTTTTCGAGGCTCTCCGGCGCCCCCACCTCTGGCCACATGCGGTATTGCATGCCATTGAAGTCAATGCTGAACAAATTATTTTCGTTTCTATTGACTTCAATGGGGAAACTCACTTTGATATGGGAGTACTTTGGATTACAAGCATTCTCCTGGAACGGATTATGCTCGTAATCCGAGGTTTCACTGTATTCATTTTCACAAAGTCTGCAGCTTCGGTGTCTTTAGCTCTTTTTGTCGAATGTTACTATGATATACTGAAGTATAATTACAAGTATTTCATAACTGTCAAATACTTTTATTGAAAATTACATGTAGTTTACGCAAAGAGTCAATATTTGCAGTGTTGACCCTTCTTTTTCAAGACCTCTGTAATTCACCCTGACATGTGGTCAATCAATTTCTGGGCCATATCCTGACCGATGGCAGCCCAGTTTTGCATAACCAATGTTTGGAGTTTGTCAGAATTTGTTGAGGGTTTTTGTTCACCCATCTCTTGAAGACTGACCACAAGTTCTCAATGGTATGAAGGTCTGGGGAGTTTACTAGATAGGACCCAACATTTTGATGTTCTGATTCCCAAGCCACTTAGTTATACTTTAGCCTTATGGCAAGGTGCTCCATCATGCTGGAAAAGGCATTGTTGTTGACCAAACTGTTCTTAGATGGTTGGGAGAAGTTGCTCTCGGGGGATGTTTTTGTACCATTCTTTATTCATGGCAATGTTCTTAGGCAAAAAATTGTAGTGAGCCCACTCAGTTGTCTGAGAAGCAACCCCACACATAAATGGTCTCAGGATGCGTTACTGTTGGCATGACACAGGACTGATGGTAGTGCTCACCTTTTCTTGTCTGGGAAATATTTTTTCCAGATGCCCCAAACAACCGAAAAGGGGATTCATCAGAGAAAATGGCTTTACCCCAGTCCTCAGAAGTCAAATCCCTGTATCTTTTGCTGAATATTAGTCTGTCCTTGATATGTTTTTCTGGAGAGAAGTGACTTCTTTGCTGCCATTCTTGACACCAGGCCATCCTCCAAAAGTCTCACTTTGCCTCACTTCGCATGCAGATGCACTTACACCTGCCTGCTGCCATTCCTGAGCAACTGTCAGTGCCCGATCCCGCAGCTGAATCAACTGTAGGAGAAGGTACTGGCGCTTGCTTGATTTTCTTGGGTGCCCTAAAGCCTTCTTCACAAATGCAGTGGAAATGTTTTTTATGGGATTAAGTTCATTTTTGTAACAAAGAGGGAATTTGAAATTAATTGAAATTCATCTGATCACTCTTCATAACATTCTAGAGTATTCGCAAATTGGCATAAAAAAAACTGAGGCACCAGACTTTGTGAAAATTAATATTTTTGTCATTCTCAAAACTTTTGGCCACAGGTGTATATTGTGGTGCTTTACACTTGAACCAGCATACAGTGAGCGTGTCATACACTTTCAGCTTCTGTCAAAAGCTTTTTGCAAAGGTTCAAACAAGAAAAGCCAACAAGGTCAAACCAAAGGGAGCTTTATGCGATTTTGTTAGCTACACACATTGTAAGAATTGTAGTAATTTCTGTTGCAAATACCTACACTGAGCAAAATTATAAACATAACACTTTTGTGTTTTCCCCTATTTATCATGAGCTGAACGCAAAGGTCTATGACTTTTTCTATGTACACAAAAGCAGTGGTGTATTTAGGTTTTGTGCTGCCCTAGGCCTGACTAAACCCATGCGAACGCCAAATTAAAACATTATCCACTCCTTCCTGTCAAGGTCACACTCCTTCCTGTTTAAGACCTGCATTGGGGGGGATTCCCTTAATCTGCAGTGATTTCCTCTCACTTACTGAGAAATGAACGGCTGGCAAAAAAATTAACAGGGGCTATAACCATCCCTTACTCTATCCAAAATGAAAAAAAAGTGTTGCCTATAGTTCTACTTTAAACACAAATTTCTACTAAATTTATGGAGGACTAAAAGGATATAACCATTCCAGTGGTGCAGCAGGATACAAGTAGCATGGTGATGAAGGTATGTGATCCAGGCAGTGAGCAAAGCAAGGATTGGGGACAGGAACAAATAAGTCCATCTGTTTATTTTTCTCATCAGCAATCAACAGAAATAAAATTAAGATTCCTTAATATGTACAACTGACACAAGCAAAGGATTGCAGGAGAGTCATACTACCTGAGAGGTATAGGTGACCATGTCAGTGTCCCTTGTGTCTGCGCCATCCCTATCCTTCCGGCAGTAGTGCGGCCACTTTATGGGGGCACCAGACCGTTCTGTCTTGCGGCCCAGTCCACCTCATAAGACTAGCGCAGCACTAAAAGTGTAGCGCAAGCTGGCGGGGACTCTTTTCATGCTGCCACCCTGCAAAGTGCTTCTTGGCCTAGGCCAACATACAGCATTGCACAAAAGGCCTATTTCTCTCAAATATTGTTCACAAATCTGTCTAAATCTGTGTTAGTGAGCACTTCTCCTTTGCTGAGATAATCCATCCACCTCACAGGTGTGGCAAATCAAGAAGCTGATTAGACAGTATGATTATTGCACAGGTGTGCCTTAGGCTGGCCACAATAAAAGGCCACTCTAAAATGTGCAGTTTTATCACACAGCATAATGCCACAAATGTTACAAGTTTTGAGGGAGCGTGCAATTGGCATGCTGACTGCAGGAATGTCCACCAGAGCTGTTGCCCTTGAATTGAATTTTCATTTCTCTACCATAAGCCGTCTCTAAAGGCATTTTAGAAAATTTGGCAGTACATCCAACCGGCCTCACAACCGCAGACCACATGCAACCACACCAGCCCAAGACCTCCACATCCAGTATCTTCACCTCCAAGATCGTCTGAGACCAGCCACTCGGACAGCTGCTGCAACAATCAGTTTGCATAACCAAAGAATTTCTGCACAGACTTTTAGAAACCCTCTCAGGGAAGCTCATTTGCATGCTCATCATACTAATTGGGGTCTCTACCCAACTGCAGTTCATAACCGACTTGGACAAATGCTCACATTCAATGGCATCTGGCACTTGGAGAGGTGTTCTCTTCATGGATGAATCCCGGGTTTACACTGTACAGGGCAGATGGCAGACAGTGTGTATGGCGTTGTGTGAGTGAGCTGATGTCAACATTTGTGGATCGAGTGGCCCATGGTGAGGTTATGGTATGGGCAGGCGTATGCTATGGACAACAAACAAAGGTGTATTTTATTGATGGCATTTTGAATGCACAGATACCTTGATGTGATCCTAAGGGCCATTGCTGTGCCATTCATCCACGACCATCATGTTGCAGCATGATAATGTATGGCCATGTTGCAAGGATCTGTACACAATTCCTGGAAGCTGAAAACATCCCAGTTCTTGCATGGCCAGCATACTCTCCAGACATGTCAGCCATTGACCATGTTTGGGATGCTCTGGATTGGTGTATACAAAAGCATGTTCCAGTTCCTTCCAATATCCAGAAACTTTGCACATTGAAGAGGAATGGACCAACAATTCAAAGGCCACAATCAACAACCTAATCAACTCTATGCGAAGGAGATGTGCTGCACTGCGTGAGGCAAATGATGGTCACACCAGATACTAACTGGTTTTTGAACCCCCCCCCCCCCCAACCCCAGCATACAGTAAATATGCACATTTTAGAGAGTCCGTTTATTATGGCCAGCCTACGGCACACCTGTGCAATAATCATGCTGCCTAATCAGCATCTTGATATGCTACACCTGTGAGGTGGATGGATTATCTCGACAAAGGAGAGGAGTTAACTAACATAGATTTAGACAGATTTGTGAATATTTGAGAGAAATAGGCCTTTTGTGCAATGCTGTATCTTGGCCTAGGGCCTAGGCCAACAAGCACTTTTCAGGGTGGCAGCATGAAAAGAGTCCCCGCCAGCTTGCGATACACTTTTAGTGCTGCGCTGGTCTTATGAGGTTGACTGGGCCGCAAGACACTTTTGTGGCATTATGTTGGAGAGCCCTCTGCTCAATGGTAAGAGTCTTATGAAGCACTTCCTATTAGATTACTAATACAGAATGTCAATCAAATGTTTATTTGCTGAAACAAATTATTGGGCCCACTCCACCTAATTACCAGAGGTGCAGTTTTTCTGATATCTGCTTGTCTATAGCTATGTGTATGGTCAACAAAACACTCTGCCACATTCAGCACAGTGCTTGTTGTTTAGTTTTAAGAAAAAAAAGATGTGGAAAAGCCTTATGCCGCGTACACGCGATCATTTTTCGGCATGAAAAAAACGTTGTTTTAAACAAATGTCATTTAAAATGATTGTGTGTGGGCTTCACATCATTTTTCGGGTTCTGAAAAATGATTTTTTTTCCGAACATGCTGCATTCTTTAACGACGTTTTAAACTATGTAGTTTTTCGGGTTGTAAAAAATTATCGTGTGTGGGCTATAACGACATTAAAAACCCGCGCATGCTCAGAAGCAAGTTATGAGACGGGAGGGCTCGTTCTGGTAAAACTACTGTTCATAATGGAGTAAGCACATTCATCATGCTGTAACAGACAGAAAACCGCAAATCGTCTTTTACTAACACGGAATCAGCTAAAGCAGCCCCAAGGGTGGTGTCATCCGCATGGAACTTCCCCTTTATAGTGCCGTTGTACGTGTTGTATGTCACCCCGCTTTGCTAGAGCATTTTTTAAAAGAGAACTCCCCCCAGCGGTGGCCGTGGTATTGCATCCTAAGATCCGACAGTGTAAAACAATTACACCTGTCGGATCTTAAGGATATCTATGCGTAACTGATTCTATGAATCAGCCGCATAGATAGAAACAGGGATACGACGGCGTATCAGCAGATACGCCTGCGTATCCCTTTTGTGAATCTGGCCCTGAATTTTTGTGTAATTTCACTGTAGAACTATTTATAAAGCCAAGAAGGTGTAGGACATTCAGGCATGTTATCATCACTTGTTTCATCACATTGAAAGTGTTTTATTTTTTTTACTTACATTTATGAAAACTCACCAATGCAATCTTTGGTAGAATAATGTGGGATGGAATTCAGGGGTTTAGGGAAATAGGTAGGAAGTATAAACTCCATCCACAAGTTAACCCTACCTATTATGTATCATTGTTCAATTACCCATAAGATACTGCCCATATGGATATAACATCAAATTTCAAACACCGACCAATTTTCCTTTCTCTGTTCCAACCACTGTGCTGTGTTGAGGGCCATGTTTAGATGTGACTGTGCCTGTCACTATGCCTAATGTTTTCTGCATTCTATAGTTTGCTCCATACTTGTGCTTGAAGTCTCTGCAGTCCCTCACCACTGTAACTGCATGTCACCCTCACTTATCATATGTATTTCTCTGTAACCTCTACCTATCTCACATCTCCTGTATGGCTGTATCTATGAGGCTCCATAATGCAGTTCTTTTGCATTCCAGAACCCCTTCCCTGAACTTACATAACTCTTAACTACAGTACTAGCATTCAGCCACAGGCTGCCATTAACTTTGACAAATTGTCTGTAACCTGCAACCTAAAGTGCCTGGAGGGACACATTGCAGCTTGATGGCCCCATGTGCATGAGTCTTAATTTGTATTTAACAAGAACATATTTACCAACTGACGCAGGGTATTAATACACTTACTGTAACTTGGACATGCTTTGAAGCAGTTTTGCTGGTTAAACTATGACTGCCTAATCTACAAGGAACAAGCTGAACAATATAAAAATCAAAATATCTTCCAATTATAGCATATAAAATTGGTTGAAAGGAGACTGAAAGACGTGTGTCCAGGGTTATCATCTGCGTCAGTTTGCCGACCAGCCGCCGTCGTTTTACGGCGGCAGGTCGGCTTCCCTGCGCGAGAGCATGTAATATAACGTCGGCTCTCGCGCAGGCCACTAGGGGTGCGTGCGTGCCCCCCGCTCGCCCCCGACCCCCGTGCGCGTGCCCGGCAAGCGCGATCGCCGCAGGGCACCCGCGATTGCTTGTTACAGAGCGGGTACCAGGAGCTGTGTGTGTAAACACACAGCTCCCGGTCCTGTCAGGGAGAAAAAATGCTGATCTTCTGTTCATAGTATGTATGAACAGAAGATCAGTCATTTCCCCTAGTGAGGCCACCCCTCCCTACAGTTAGAACACACCCAGGGAACATACTTAACCCCTTCCCCGCCCCTAGTGTTAACCCCTTCACTGCCAGTGGCATTTTTATAGTAATCCAATGCATTTTTATAGCACTGGTCGCTATAAAAATGCTAATGGTCCCAAAAATGTGTCAAACGTGTAAACGCTATAACTTTTGCGCAAACCAATCAATAAACATTTATTGCGATTTTTTTTTACGAAAAATATGTAGAAGAATACGTATCGGCCTAAACTGAGGATTTTTTTTTTAAATATATACAGTACAGACCAAAAGTTTGGACACACCTTCTCATTCAAAGAGTTTTCTTTATTTTCATGACTATGAAAATTGTAGATTCACACTGAAGGCATCAAAACTATGAATTAACACATGTGGAATTATACATAACAAAAAAGTGTGAAACAACTGAAAATATATTTCATATTCTAGGTTCTTCAAAGTAGCCACCTTTTGCTTTGATTACTGCTTGGCACACTCTTGATGAGCTTCAAGAGGTAGTCACCTGGCGCAGCACCCCATCACTCTCCTTCTTGGTCAAATAGCCCTTACACAGCCTGGAGGTGTGTTTGGGGTCATTGTCCTGTTGAAAAATAAATGATGGTCCAACTAAACGCAAACCGGATGGAATAGCATGCCGCTGCAAGATGCTGTGGTAGCCATGCTGGTTCAGTATGCCTTCAATTTTGATTAAATCCCCAACAGTGTCACCAGCAAAGCACCCCCACACCATCACACCTCCTCCTCCATGCTTCACGGTGGGAACCAGGCATGTAGAGTCCATCCGTTCACCTTTTCTGCGTCGCACAAAGACACAGGAGTTGGAACCAAAGATCTCAAGTTTGGACTCATCAGACCAAAGCACAGATTTCCACTGGTCTAATGTCCATTCCTTGTGTTCTTTAGCCCAAACAAGTCTCTTCTGCTTGTTGCCTTTCTTTAGCAGTGGTTTCCTAGCAGATATTCTACCATGAAGGCCTGATTCACACAGTCTCCTCTTAACAGTTCTAGAGATGTGTCTGCTGCAAAAGGTGGCTACTTTGAAGAACCTAGAATATGAAATATATTTTCAGTCGTTTCACACTTTTTTGTTATGTATATTTCCACATGTGTTAATTCATAGTTTTGATGCCTTCAGTGTGAATCTACAATTTTCATAGTCATGAAAATAAAGAAAACTTTGAATGAGAAGGTGTGTCCAAACTTTTGGTCTGTACTGTATATATTTTTGGGGTATATTTATTATAGCAAAAAGTAAAAAATATTATTTTTTTTCAAAATTGTCGCTATATTTTTGTTTGTAGTGCAAAAACTAAAAACCGCAGAGGTGATCAAATACCACCAAAAGAAAGCTCTATTTGTGGGAAAAAAAGGACGCCAATTTTGTTTGGGAGCCACGTCGCATGACCGTGCAATTGTCAGTTAAAGCGATGCATTGCTGAATCACAAAAAGTGCTCTGGTCTTTGACCAGCAATATGGTCCGGGGGGTTAAGTGGTTAAGGTTTTCCAATTTACTTTATCATACAACCTCATCTAAATTTTATGAATACATGAATCTTTTGTAATTTAGTAGATTGATCATTTTTTACATGATTCTTTGGTCTTCCCCCACAGACGTTCCTACTCAGTCAGTCAGTGAAGCAGGACGCTCTCCAACGAGTCTGCTCTCACTCCCAGGGCTTCCCAGATAGGCATGGTTCTTCCAACTCCCCTGCCACAGCTCCTAGAACCAGAGGATCAGCGTTTCTCCCTTCCCCTCCTGGCCTCCCTCTTTACTACGCAGGGTTCACCTCCCGGGAGCATTTTAAGGTAAGCTCCTGACTCTCAGGGCTATTCCAGGGCTATTCCACCTCTAATGGGACCGTTCTGCGGCCGTCCTTTTCAGGACAAGCCGCGGCGGTGGCCTAACACAACGGGTAAACGGCCAGCTTTCTTTACCCCCCCACACTGCCAGCCCACCACCCACTGCCTCAGCCCCAGCCATCCACTACCCCACTACCCTGCATAACCCCAGCATAACCTCGCGGGAAGATTTGCGGCAGCCGCGTCTAGGAAAGTCCTGCGGCTTCAGTCACAGCCTAGCGGCGCGCCGCACACACACACCCAAGCAATCCCCCCTCAAACTTCACAAAACCCCCCTTTTGCCTCAGAAGGATCCCAAGTCTCTCCCCTAGATACCCCTGAGCCTCTGCCGCAGGCTGTGTAGACCCCCCAGACGCACAGCCCGTGGCTTGGGCCTGATCTTGGCTGGTGGCCATCTTGGTACACCCCAGCAACTAGGATTCTATATCACTCACGCCCACTCTCCTTCCAGTACCCAAAAGCTTGGGAATTGGCTCCCACCTGTGAACTCAGGAGGGAGTACACCCCCCCTCATTCTGCCCCTAACAGTTATTCACCACCATTTAGCACTTGATCCAGGGCTCGCCCGATCGCCCCTGAGGGGTCAGGAAGGAATTTTTTTTCCCTGTCGCTGCATATTGGCATAGCATGGCTAGGGTTTTTTTCCGCCCTCCTCTGGATCAAACAGGGAGAGAGGATTTTTTTTTACAAATTTATTTGTTTTTTATTTTTGTATTCAAGGTCACAGAGAGATATTAACATCACAAAAGCAAGGGATTCATAATTCTATACATATTACCGTTCCAGACAACGAGAGACACAAAAAAAAAAAAGTAGCCATCAACTAGGCTTATCCAATCCTCTCCCTTACTCTGTTATTGTATAATTAACAACACATCTTAAACCTTTTAATTAGAATCCCTAAAGTAACTGTATTGTTTCCATACGCCTTAGGCCTCTCTATTCCCTTGTCTCTATATACCCTACCTATCCCTCCTTAAAAAGAAAGAAAGAAAAAAAAAAGAAAAAAAAAGAAAGAAAAACACAAAGGAAAAAAAAAAAAAAAAAAAAAAAAAACCCCCAAAAAAAAAAAAAAAAAAAATTTCACAACCCCCTTCCTCCCCTCCTCCCTATCCCCCCTCTCCCTATCTCCTGCACAAGAAATGGAGGGGCTCTCTCTTATTTCTATTCATCGAAATCTTATACGCACTCCTCCCGTGGTTGACTCTTCACTCCTTATTCTACTCCTCCATCAGTCTCCTCCCCTCTTCGGAATACATAAACAGATTCCATCCTGTCCATGTTTCTACATACTGCTCTCTTTTATTTCGGGCGGAGAGAACTAGATCTTCTATGGCTCCTATCTCTCGGACTCTATTAAGCCATCTTGTAATGGAGGGTGGCCTAGTGTCTCTCCACTGTAAAGTTATTCCACTTTTAGCAGCATTTATCAAATGACATAGCACCGATTTTTTATACGCTCGCACCGGGATCTGTGAACTGTGGAGCAGGAAAAGGGCCGGATCATCCGGTAACTGAATTTCCGTGAATTTTTAAAATATTCTCTGAACTTCAAAACCAATATTTCCTTACTTTTACACAGGACCAAAATATGTGCAACAGAGTTCCCTGTTCCAGTCCACATCTCCAGCAATATTCTGAGTTTTCTATGGAGAATTTATGCATCTTTACTGGAGTGTAGTACCATTGGTTCAATAGTTTGTAGTTGGATTCCTGTATTCGCGTAGATACTGATGAATTTAGTGCTAGATAGATAATGTGTTTACGCTGAGTTAGTGAAAACTTCCTCCCCAGGTCTCTTTCCCATTTATTAATTCCCGGCAGCTCAAAATCCTCCTGAGGAGAGTTCAACATTCTATACATCTTAGAACCCACTCGTTGTATTGGTTCCTCATCGTCACAGTAGCTCTCAAATTTTGTTAGCTGTCGCCGGAAATTAGACGGTTGTCCTAGGGATCTCATAAAGTGATTTACTTGTAAAGCTTGCCAGAAGCTTAGCTCAAAATTTCCCCCTGGTTTCATTAAAACATCGATAGATGGCCAAGTTTCTGTTTGCAAAAAATGTGAGACCTGCACCATGCCCTTTCCTTTTAGTTTATTGAATACTGCTCCCTCTGTTCCTGGTTTAAAATCTGGGTTCCCCATTATAGGGAACAAGGGAGATTGGCTCGTTGAAAACTTTGGATTTCTACAGACTTTAGCTGCAATTTGCAGCGTTGGGCCGATTATAGGGTGTTTCTTCAGTTTGCTTGGTAATGCATTGTAGCACCAGGGGGCTCTGCATAATGGTATTGGACTAATCTGTTGCTCTATATCAACCCAACGTTTGTAATCTCTATGTCTGCACCAATCTACCAATCTTGTCAGGTGGGCCGCTTGATAATACTTAGCAATATCTGGGACTGCCATCCCCCCAAAGCACTTGGGTAGCCTCATCACCTCTTTTTTTATCCTTGGTCGTTTCCCTGCCCATATAAATTTCATTAGGAGGGAACTCATTTGCTGGAGAAAGGCCGTTGGTATAGTAATTGGTATAGTCTGAAACAAATACATAATTTTTGGCAGTATACTCATCTTAACTATGTTATTTCGTCCAAACCATGAGTGTAATCCATGTTGCCATTTCTCAAGCAGAATTCTTATCGAATTAAAAAGTGGTGGGAAATTTATTTTAAAGACTTCCTTTATGTTTGCTGGAATCAGGGTACCCAAGTATTTAAGCGCAGTTTTCCACTTAAATCCAAAATTTTGCTGTATTATATTACACTTCTGAGTTGACATTGCCACACTCATCGCTTCGGATTTAGCTTGATTTATTTTTAGGTTTGACAGTTCACCATATTTTACAAGCTCTTTCACAAGATTGGGAAGTGAGACATGTGGGTTTGATATAGAGAATAACAGGTCGTCCGCATAGGCTGATACTTTGTACATCCCCTCTCCTATCTGTATTCCCTGTATATCCGGGTTTTGGCGTACTCTGTTTAATAAAGGCTCCAAAGATAATGCAAATAATAAGGGAGACAAGGGGCATCCCTGCCGTGTACCATTTGTGATTTGAAAGGTTTTGGAAAATATTCCATTAACTCTTACTGCGGCACGTGGGGCTGTATAAACGCTTCCTATCCATCCAATCATCTTCTCCCCCAGCCCCACGTGACGCAGCACTGAGAAAAGGAACGCCCAACTTACTCTATCAAATGCCTTCTCAGCATCGGTATTTAGGAACACGCAGGGAGTGTTCCCTTCATTGGAACAATGTACTAAATTAAGGACCTTTATTGTACCATCCCTTGCCTCCCTTGTAGGAACAAATCCTACCTGATCCTTGTCTACTAACTCAGGTAGCCAAGTCTGAAGCCGCATTGCTAGTATCTTCGTAAAAAGTTTTAAGTCAGTGTTTAATAATGAAATCGGCCTATAACTACTGCACTCCGCCGGGTCCTTCCCTTCTTTGGGAATAACTGTAATATGTGCTAACAGTGCGTCCGGCGGAAATGCCGCAGTCTGGCCCACTGCATTAAAAACCTTTGTCATCTGGCTGCTTAATAATGTAGCAAATTCTTTATAATATCTAATTGTATAGCCGTCCGGCCCCGGTGCTTTCCCGTCTTTCATGGTTTTTAATATTGCGTTTATTTCCTCTGTCGAGATGGAGGTTTCTAAGCTAGCTCGGGCAGGAGATGAAAGCCTCGATGAGTCTACTGAAGAGAGATATTCTTCCATTTTCAACGGGGCCACTGGTGTTTGTGCTAAATTATACAGAGTAGAATAGTATCTACTAAACTCTTCCACTATATCTTTTGGTTTTCGTTTTAATTGTCCCTCCTTCCCCTTAATTTGCGGGACGTACGTTGAAATGTTTTTTTCCTTCAGTTTCCCGGCCAACAGTTTACTACATTTATCGCCCAATTCATAGTTTATTTTTCTTCCCCTTTGTATTATTGCTTTGGCCTTATACCGTAAGATCTCTGTAATCTGCCTTCTCAACTGACCTAACTCTCTTCCTATTTGGGGGGCTTGTGTCTTTTTGTGTTGGAGTTCCAATTCCTGAATTTCCAATAATAATTTTTTAACCTGTTGTTCTCGTCTCTTTTTCAAATTCGATCCATGTTTAATCAGGACCCCCCTGATCACAGTCTTATGCGCCTCCCAAACCATTCCCGGATCACTCTCAGGTATATCATTCGTTTGAAAATACGCTGTGATCTCCCGGGCCACATCTTCCCTAACTTCAGAATTCTGTAGCAAGCTTTCGTTTAGGCGCCACCTTCTCTCTAGAGCGAAGGCTGCACTAGACAGGGAGATACGCAAACTAACCGGGGCATGATCTGACCACGTTATACTGCCAATGGACACTTCTATCACAGAGGAGATCAAATAGTGAGGAATCATAAACAGGTCTATACGTGAGTATACCTGATGTGGGTTGGAGAAGAAGGTATAGTCCCTTTCTTCTCCATGCAACGTCCTCCATGCATCTACCAACTGAACCTCGTATAGTTTTCGCAGTACACCCCTTCTGATCCCCTCTGTGGTAGACGAAGTTCCCCTGGAGGTATCCATTTTCGGGTTCAGGGAGATATTAAAATCTCCCCCCAAGATTAATTTACCTTCCGAGAATTCCATCAACTCCCTGAGAACTTTCCTCATAAATACGTCCTGATGTACATTTGGCACGTACACCGTGGCCAGAGTCACTTTAATTCCTCCGATGCTCCCTTTAATAAAAAGGTATCTGCCTTTGGGATCTTGGTATTTATTTTCTAGTGACCAGGGAATTCTATTAGATATCAGAATTGATACCCCCTTGGATTTTGCTTCCTGGTTTCCTGCGTGATATACACAGGGAAAGAACCTATTCTGTAGGAGTGGGAGTCCTCCCGTCCTGAAGTGTGTCTCCTGTATATAAGCTATATCTGTCTCCGAGCGTCTCAGTTCATTTAATAACATCTTGCGTTTTTCTGGGACATTAAGTCCCTTGGCGTTCAGGGAGGTTATTTTTATTCCCTCCATCTCCTGTGCAGCGAGAGAGAGGAAAAAAAAATAAAAAAAAATAAAAGGGAAAACCCCTAAATCCCCCTACCTTATCCCACCCTCTACGTACTCGACTTCCTCCCTCCCACCCTCCTCTAAAACCCCCAAAGGGCACTCACCCACCTTTAACCTCCCTCCCCAATGGTTTGGCGGGCACTAACCTATTTTAGGGGCTGGTCCAATTAGGCACTAGAAAAAAAAAAAAAAGAAAAAACAACAAAAAAAATAAATAAAAAGCTCCAGCCTGCTCCCCTCCCTCCTACTCCCGACCATTTTTATTTCCCTATAGTCATACACTTCCTCTGCCTTACAGCTTTGCTGATTAATTACTTCTTAACCTTCCTATCTTTTCATTTCATCTTTCCACTTCCATCTATTATCATCAATCTCTGCACGATTTTAAATTTAACCTATTTCCATCCAAATAACCGAGATCTCCATCAAGAAGCACACATACTTAATAATAAAAAAAAGAAAACAATACACAGATAAACATTGTTCCATTCTTAGCCCCCTTTCCCATCTCCCTCCCCCCCTCCCACCAAAAGCGGTATCATTTCAATGTCTCATCTTCCTCTCCCTTCCCTGCTCCTCCTCTGTATACTTCCCTCCTATATATCCAGATCCTCTAACCACCACCTCCTGTGACGAGGAAGAGAGAAAAAAAAAAAAAAAATATAGACGGCGCCTCCAAAAACGTCATTTCATATGACCGTGTGTGGGGGGAAACGTTGCCCCGTACCTTCTGAAAAACGTGAAAAAAACAGAAATATAAAATAAAATCGGGGCATGCCTCACTTCCATGTGTCGATCCTCAAAAACGTCGCCCTCCACTCCCCAGAGACTAACCGTCTGCAGCAAAAAACGTCGTAAAAAAAAAAAAAAAAAAACGTCTCCATACCCTCGTATGCCGCGTCTGCCCAGAAGCCTGCCTCAAAGCGAGCCCCAATGGAAATACGCGGCGAGCTCAACCCCGCCCCCCAAAAACACCATGAGAAAGACGATGGCGTGCAGGCAACCTCTTCTCCAAAAACCGAGACCCGATGTCCCAAAGAAACGTCGCCCTTTATCACATAAAAATTATCGTCTCTTCCCATCACACAAAGCAATAATGTCCCCTTGGCACAGTTCTATATTTAATCTATATTTAATCTATATTCATTTCACCTGGAAGATTCCACAAAAATGGAAGAGAGAAACGGGGGGGGGGGGGGGGGGGGGATTAATTTCTAACCATCTCTTTATCTTAATTTCTGGAGAACTTCCCGCTGGGCCCAACTGTTCCCCTTACCAAACCCCCCCCCACCCTTCCCCTCCCTCCCCCCTCCCTCCACCTCCAATGTCCACCCATCCCCTCCCCTCCCCCCCCCAGTCCCCCCGCCCGCCAGCCCCTCCATAATCTTCCAAGTGTACACACAAAAAATAAATAAACAAATAAATAACTTCCACCTCTCAAATATAAAAGGGAGAGAGGGGAACAGGGACAGGGACAGGGGGGGAGGGGGCGCACAAAAGGCCCTCCCCATCCCCCCCCCATATCCACTCAAATTGTGATCTATCAACAATCTTTCGTGTCTACAGTGCTATAATACTATGGTGAATATTTAGTGCCATTACTATCTACTGTGTCTTTTTAATTTCTTCTTCACTCCAAAAAAAAATAAAAAAAATAAAAAAATTACATAATCAAATCTAAGGTATACTACATTACTATACCCATATCATATAGTGTATACATTTCATTGTGAGAATATTATCCACATCTATGCGGTCCTCCTCAATAGATGGGGTTTCTATGTGAGAAAAGAAAAAAAAAGGGGGGGTGATCTACTTCCCGCATACGGGGAAATTCCAAAGTGGCCTACAAGGGGCTTCACCGGACAACGGGGTCCTGGGGGGGGGGGGGGACAAAAAAGGGGGGGGAGGGGGAAGACAATCCGTGGACATCGAAGCTTCCACACTACCACAGGGTACGTAGACTTCCCTGTCCATTTATGGCGGGTGTTCAAATAATGAAAAAAAAAAACCCCTTTTCTCTGTCCCTTTTCCTCTCCTTAGGAATGGCAGGGGTTCAAATGTCACAGAAATTAACCCCTCTACAGGGAGAGAGGGAGAGGGGGGGGGGGCACTCCTACATCCAGTCTTCTCCTTTAAGGGGGCACCAATAAACCTTCTCCTCCTCTATCTTTAGGGAAAGCTGGACCTCTCAACCCCATAGAGCTCACTGTTCTTCTTATTGAACCTGGCAAATGCTGCAGCCAATTTGGCACCTCCATTGTCTCCATCTCCATGAATTTAAACAGTTCAGGGAGTTCCAGGGGCTGTTGTAAATGAAATGTCTGTGTATTTTTCTTTATTGTTACCGCTATCGGGTACCCCCAGCGGTACGTCCCTCCTGCCTTCTTAACTTTATCCAACACTGAGCGCAACATTGCTCTCCGCTGTAGGGTGGCTCGGGAAAGATCTGGCAATATTTGTATCCGTGATCCTTCAAATACAATCTCTCCCGCTTCCCATGCCCTCCGACTTATAAGTTCTTTACATGAGAAATAATGAAAGCAGCAAATCACATCTCTTGGTCTATTCAGGTTTACTGATGGGGGACCCAAGGCTCTATGTAGCCTCTCAAATTCAAGAGGGTGGGGGAGAGGGGGGTCAACTAATTGGGAGCATATTACTTCAATGGTCTTCTGCAATGCCTCTTTCCCAATTGCCTCCGGTATCCCCCTAAACCTCAAGTTCTTGCGTCTACTACGGTCCTCAATTTCTTCAATTTTAAGCTGCAAAAGATCAACCTGTAAGATTTGTGTTCTCTGTGCTTGCTCTAAGCTTGTGACCCGTTTCTCCAACATTCCCCCAGCTATTTCAACATGAGATAACTTATCTGCCAGTTGCTGTACTTCTCCCTGCACAGTTTCCAGATCTCTGCGATGTGACTCCTCCATCCGTGTCACTAGCGCCTCCATCTCCGCTCGTGTGGGTAGTGCTAGTATATCAGCTCGGGTAGGGAGTGTTAGGAGCAGCGTTCTCAGTGCTCCCAGCTCTGACTCCTGGCCTCCTTCTTTTAGTTCAGTGCTCTGCAACCTCTGCTCTCTCTGGGTAGACCACATCTCCCCCCGCACCCCCCCTTCTCTCTCTTCTTCTGCTCCTGGAGAAGACATTCCCTGTACTTCCGTGGCTCTGTTCCCTTCTGCTCGGCCGTCAAGGTCTCCACACGTTACCTCCTCATGTAATTCAGTCACCCGAGTCTGATTTGCCGCTGCTCTAGTTTGCGGAAAGTACTGCTGGATCTCAACTTGGACTCGGGCTTTGGGGGGCTTCCCCTCTTTCTTCATCCCCAGGGGGTTACTCGTGTCTCCTGGTCCCGCTCCGCCGGACCCCCGTTATTTAATCTTTAATTAATTATTAATTATTAAGCTCCTCTTCATCAGCAGACTATGCACCCCCCCTAGTGCCTCCGTCTCCCCTCTCTAGCTCCCGTTTACACTGTGTGACAGCAACGTAGGGGAGTGACCGCACTGTCAAGGTGGTGAGGGAGTGAGGGGGATGAGGTGAGGTAAGGGGGAACCTCCGGGACACCCCTGGGTATCCCCGCTGCGCTCTCCTCCACTCTCCGGCTGAGACGCGCCGGGATTCGCTGGAGCCGGTCACGTGGTCCGATCAGCTGACCGCCACTCTCCAATCACAGGTCCCGGTCACTCGATGTATCCAAAAACCTCCAACAACGTCCTCTTCCGTACTCCGTATCACCTGGGAACCCCCAAAAAGCCCCCCACATCAGCGAACAGGCCCGCTCAGGTACGAGCGGCTGCGAGCGCCAAGAATCACCTGAGGATACGTCTGCTCAGCGGCTTCCACATGCACAGGGGGCTCACCAGGTCTGTACTAATTTCATGCCAGGGGGTCCTGCGGGAGGTTGGATAGTTGCTGGGATTTTAAGCTGAGAGTTCGGCCATCATTTAAGGTTGAAGGCTAATCTTTTTAAGCTGAGAGTTCATCATTTAAGATTAAAGGCTGATCCTAGTCCATAGGTCTCATCTCAGCTTCTGCAGTTAGTCGGCAGCAGGACGGAGGACGGAGGAGCTCTGGAGCTAGTACGCCTCTACTCCGCCATCATTAGACCACACCCCCAGGGAGAGAGGATTTAGCGAGTTGGGCGACCCACTTGACATCTTCCTTCCCATCGTCATTTAAAACCTCCCTGTTAAACACCACCCCCCCCCCCCCGGTGTTCTGCGACTATGGCTAATCTGAGATACTCTGCAGAAACCATTTGGGGTCTAAAGCCATTCGCCTCGAAACTACCTGCCATCACCAAAAAAGCTCTAAGAACTGAGCAACTGTTCAGAATCGATCGACGATCGACAGTCAAAAATCACACCCATTTACCCCAGCCAAAGCACATATCATGCGCTTTAGTCAACACAAGATCGGCAGTAAGACACCGGCAAGAAATCCATGATTTCATCCTACAACACAATCTAGACTGCCTCTTTATCACAGAAAGCTGGTTAACAGCTGACTGCAACACCATTCTAGGAGAACTGGTGCCAGTAAATTACTGCATTCAAACGGAAAACAGAGTGGGGCAAAGAGGAGGAGGCCTAGCGGTGATCCACAAGACTCGCCTCTCGATCACCAAACCAGACCTTCAAAACTCGCTTCCATTCATGGAAACCCTCACTCTGCAACTGCAAACAAATCCCCAGGACACTGCCCATATTCTACTCTGTTATAGACCACCCGGTCCAAAAACGCACCTTCTCACGTCATTGACGGAGTTCATCTCCACCTATACCCTAAACATCAAACACCTCTTGCTGCTCAGGGATTTCAACCTCTGGGCCAACTCCTCACTGGACCCCGTCGCCGACGCCTGCATCGACCATCTGGAAAGATTAGGTCTGCAGCAAATAGTACATGGGCCCACTCATGCCTCAGGTCACACGCTCGATCTCATTTTCAAACACGATTTGGAAATCGACATTTTGGAGATTGGGCCGCAACCATGGACAGATCACCATGCCATTAAATTCACAATTACTAAAAATGCCCCCTCTAAAAAAACGATAAAACCAGTGACAACTCACTGGACTAGATCTCAGAAGAAGCTCCACTCAGAACTCTTCAAAACTACATTAGGGAACAAAATAAAAACAAGCCAACAACATCAAACAGCCACAGAAACACTTTACGCCATCAACAAGGCGCTACTACAGTCAGCCAAGCACCAAAACGTAAAACATGCATCCGGAAAAACAACTCCAGCTGGTTTAATGACCAACTGTCGTTGCTAAAGCAAGAGCGTAGAAGAGCGGAAGCAGCTTGGAAAATAAGCTCTTCAGAGGAAAACCACACCATTTATAAGATAATAACTAAGAAATACCACAAGGAAATCTTTATGGCCAAAAAAAAAATCACTTTTCCAACATCATTGCAAATGCCCTAAATCGCTAAACTCTTCAAGCTAGTCACTCAGACTATGAACCCAGTCTGCTTAGAGGCCCCCAATTTTGATTCACAAGAATTTTGCAACGAATTATCGGATTATTTCATTAATAAAATTGAAAATATCCGTGAAAGTATTCATCAAAATAGAACCGTCTTCAACCCCTCCCCAAATCACAAACCGAATACCCATATAAAACCGCCGCAAAAAAAATATTTTCACTCTGAAACCCATTTCCATCGATGCCAGTAAAAATATCGTCGGTACTCTGCGAAACAGCACAGCGCCCAATGACATCATGCCAACCAAACTGCTGAAAGAATGAGCCGATATTTTTGGCACAAGCTATCACGCAGCTCATAAACCAGTCATTCAAGGAGGGCATAGTACCAACCTTGCTAAAACAAGGCATAATTAAACCAATTTTAAAAAAACCTACCCTTGACCCCAAAGACCCAAACCACCGTCGACCCATAACAGGCCTAAATGTCTTCTCCAAGATAATGGAGAAAGAAGTTGTACAACAGCTACAACAGCATTTAGACACCCATAAATTACTCAATCCGTTTCAATCGGATTTCTGTCCAGGTCACGGGACAGAAACAGCACTGCTCAAAATATGGGAGGCAGCGGACGAAGGAGAATCTTGTCTTCTGGTGCTGTTGGACCTAAGTGCTGCTTTTGATACTGTAGACCACAAAATATTACTGACTTGGCTAGCTGAAGTAGCCAGAGTCGCGGAAAGTGATTTATCCTGGTTCTCCTCCTTTTTGGAAAACCGATCACAAATAGTGAAACTTGGTCCTTTCACTTCTGAAAAACGCACAGTGTAATGCGGAGTCCCTCAGGGATCCCCTCTGTCGCCTGTTCTGTTCAATATCTATCGCCTAACTCTTTTTGAAATCATCAGTAACCAGAAGTTACTTTACCACTCTTATGCAGATGACACACAACTGTATTTTCGCATCTGCAACAATAAGGATCATTATCTCGGACTAGAGAAATGCCTTGCTATGATAGAAAACTGGATGACAAAGAGTTATCTTAAACTCAACGGCTCAAAAACAGAACTTCTCCTGTTTCACGCCAACCGAAAAAATCATCCCGTAACAACATGGACACCCCCGCCCATTCTAGGCAAAATCATCACCCCTAGCACCAAAGTCAAAATAGTAATTTTTGACACCAACATGACAATGGATGCGCAAATAGGGTCAGTGGTCAGTGGATCGCGCCATCTGCTGTGCCTACTACGCAGACTCACTCCCTTTATCCCAAAAGAAGACATAGCAGTCGTAGTGGTTACAATTATCAACTCCAGACTTGACTATGCAAATGCCCTCTATTTCGGACTCCCCAAATACCAAATCACTCGTCTGCAAGTCATTCAAAATACGGCCGCTCGACTAGTGACTGGGAAAAAAACATGGGAGTCAATTTCACTTTCTCTGAGATCCCTTCATTGGCTCCCAGTAAAAGACAGAATCACTTTCAAAGCACTCTGCCTAACGCATAAGTGTATTTAAGGAAACGCCCCCCAATATTTATGCGAAAAAATAAAAGCTCACAATCCCAATCGCATTCTGCGATCCACCAACCAAAATCTACTCCAGATACCCAAAGACAGATACAAGTCCAAAGGAGAACGAAGATTTGCAGTCCAAGGACCTAGACTTTGGAACGCCCTACCAACCACCATCCGATTGGAGGTGAACCACTTGGCCTTCAGAAGAAAGATCAAAACCTATCTTTTCTGAGACCAAAAAGTTCATTCAGGGAATGGATACTAAGCGCCCAGAGGCGAATTAGTTTGCATGTGTTGCGCTATATAAGTTTCTCACTCACTCACTCAACGTTAAGCTCGGACCTGGAAAACCTAAATCTATGTCCAAATCCAGGTACATATTTCTCCTCCCTTGTCTGTTTCTGTCTGGTTCTCACCAGCTCAGTAGATTGCTTTAAGAAAGGCCTGGATTCTTTTCTAAATGTACATAATATAACTGGGTACTGACATTTATAGGTAAAGTTAATCCAAAAGAAAATCCGATTGCCTCTCGGGGGATTAGGAAGGAATTTTTTCACCTGCTGTAGCAAATTGAATCATGGTTTTCTGGTGTTTTTCGACCCTTCGTCATGGTTCAACTGTGGTTATAGGATTGGGCTAATGAAATTGTATGATATTATTTTTATTAATTACTTTATTTTTACGGTTGAACTAGATGGACTTGTGTCTTTTTTCAACCTGACTATGTAACGTGACTATATGTCTAAAAAGTCTAGGTGGTTAATTGAGAACTACAAGCCAACAGCAGCAAAGGCAGTCGTTACTTGTATTTCTCACATTCACAACTCTGTGAATGAATGATGGGGGGAGGGGGTGAGCGGGGCTGCTGCAAATTTAACATGTTACATGTTACACCCTTAATATGGGTTAACATGTAACATGTTACAAATCGTATCCTTAAATAATTTCAAAGATGTCTGCAGATTATGCCATTCAGCATGTGTAGCCCTATGGTATTATACTGAATATTGTTTTTTCAGGACAGATGGGGGTATGAGATTGATATATTTTTATTTATTAGGATTTTATTATTAAAGAAACTGTAAAAAACATAAAAACAATTTTATGTAGTTTTTTCCAATGCAAAATGTGCATATAGTAGTTTGTGCACCATCAATTTCTGCCAAAGTATGTCAAATAAAGTATGTCAATTAAAACCCTCTTTTTAGAGGCATCCAGCTCTCACTTCCTCTCGGGGTTCCGTGGCACCAGAAGGAAGTTCTCCTCTCCCCCTCCCTCCATGCAATCTTCTGGGACACATTACAGGTCCCAAAAGGTTCCCCGGCCATTCACAGCACACAGCGAGCCACAGCCAGGTGCCTACAGTTACAATGGAGAAGGAGGGAGAGTGCAGCTGCGTTTCAATCGCCTACATCGCTGCACCGTGGGACAGGTGAGTGTCCGATTATTAAAAGTCTTTTAAATGGGTGGAACTTTGCTTTAACCACTTAACCCCTGGACCATATTGCTGGCCAAAGACCAGAGCACTTTTTGCGATTCGGCACTGCGTCACCTTAACTGATAATTGCACGGTCGTGCGACGTGGCTCCCAAACAAAATTTGCGTCTTTTTTCCCCCGCAAATAGAGCTTTCTTTTGGTGGTATTTGATCACCTCTGCGGTTTTTAGTTTTTGCGCTATAAACAAAAATAGAGCGATAATTTTGAAAAAACATAATATTTTTTACCATTTGCTATAATAAATATCCCCCAAAAATATATAAAAAAACAATTTTTTTTCCTCAGTTTAGGCCGATACGTATTCTTCTACATATTTTTCGTAAAATAGCAATAAGCGTTTATTGATTGGTTTGCGCAAAAGTTATAGCATTTACAAAATAGGGGGTATTTTTATGGCATTTTTATTAATGTTTTTTTTTTACTAGTCATGGCGGCCATCAGCGATTTTTTTTCGGTACTGCAAGATTATGGCGGACACTTCGGACACTTTCGACACATTTTTGGGACCATTGTCATTTTTATAGCGATCAGTGCTATAAAAATGCATTGGATTACTATAAAAATGCCACTAGCAGTGAAGGGGTTAACACTAGGGGCGGGGAAGGGGTTAAGTATGTCCCTGGGTGTGTTCTAACTGTAGGGGGGGTGGCCTCACTAGGGGAAATGATCGATCTTTTGGTCATACATTGTATGAACAGAAGATCAGCATTTCTCCCCCTGACAGGACCGGGAGCTGTGTGTTTACACACACAGCTCCCGGTTCCCGCTCTGTAACCTAGTGGCCTGCGCGAGAGCCGACGTACAGCTAGGGGAGCCGACCTGCCACCGTAAAATGACGGCGGCTGGTCGGCAAGTAGTTAAGGTAAACATTTTTAATAGGTTTAGTAACACTTTAACTGTGATAATATGATCTTAAGTACACAGCTTTCCAGAGCCGATCGCAACGGTTCATCTGAAATTGTCCAAAAGGGACAAACACAAAAAATGTTACCGTACGATACCAGATCATATGATTTTTGTTTAAGTATTTCACTATTCACCCCAAAAATATAATACAAATACAATACAATACATCACTTCCGAAGTTTTACTCTATCATACAAGAATTTTTGTAAATTGAATAACCTTTCATTTTTGATATGGAGACTAGCATGCACAAAAAAAAAACCCTGACAATTATTTGTCCCATAGTCTCATCGTGTGTATGAGGCCTCGTACACACGACAGAGTTTCTCAGCAGAATTCAGCGAGAAACTCGGTCAGAGCCGGATTCTGCCGAGAAACTCTGTCGTCTGTACACTTTTGGCCCGATGGAGCCGCCGAGGAACTCGTCGAGAAAATAGAGAACATGTTCTCTATTTTCTCGTTGTTCTATGGGAGAAGGCGGCCCGCCGAGCTCCTCGGCAGCTTCATCCCTGAACTCGACGAGGAACTCGATGTGTTTGGCACGTCGAGTTCCTCTGTCGTGTGTACGAGGCCTGAGGCTTTAGGTCTGATTTACACATGTGCATTTTTTGTGCTTTTTGCATTTTGCAGATTTAACAAGGTTTCCTATGGAACACGTTCTGTAGTGCAAATCTGCAAAATGCAACAGATACCCATTTAGAAAGTAGCAGTGTCAATTTGGCTGTGTGATGTATTAGAAGAATTTAATAAACTTGACTAACAAATTAAAGTGCAACTAAACCCATCAATATAACAGTAATGCCGCGTACACACGATCAGACATTCTGACATCAAAACCATGGATTTTTTTCCAACGGATTGTTCGCTCAAAGTTCTCTTGCATACACACGGTCACACAAATGTTTTCGGAAATTCCGAATGTCAAGAACGTGGTGACTTACAACACTACGATGAGCTGAGAAAAATGAAGTTCCATGATTCCGAGCATGCGTCAAATTGATTCCGAGCATGCATAGGATTTTTGGAATTGGCTACAGACGATCGGAATTTCCGACAAGAACTTTTGTAATTGGAAAAATTGAGAACCAGCTCTCAAAAATTTGTTGTCAGAAATTCCGACAGCAAATGTCCGATGGAGTATACACACAATCGGATTTGTTGTCGGAAATTCCGACCGCGTTTACCGCGGCATTAGGCCCCTTTTACATGGCCGTTCTGTATGTCCATTTTTCATCTATCCATTGACAGATGAAAAACCAACATTCATGTTTCTCTATGGGATAGCAGACATTAGTGAATGATCATCTGCTGACATCAGTCTCCACCAAGCTCAGTTTTTTATGACGGAAGAAAACACAATTTTTTCATCAGTAAATAAAGTAACAGAGGAAACACAGATGTTAGCTTACATCCGATCCACTGACATCCATTTTTCAGCTGTCAACAAAAAAATTGCTGAAAAAAAACCTGCGAAAAAACGGTGCCCCCCCCCCCCCCAGGTCAATACTAGGCCCTCCGGGTCTAGTATGGATTCAGAAGGGACCTCCCCAGAAGGGACCTCCCCAAGAAATGGCATGGGGTCCCCCTCAAAATCTATACCAGACCCTTACCCGAGCATGCAGCCCGGCAGGTCAGGAAAGGGTGGGGACGAGTGAGTGTCCCCTCCTGAACCATACCAGGCCGCATGCCCTTAACATATCAGCCTGTATGTGCAAGAACACATTCAGTCACATCCAAGTGAATGCTCTTGGCAGGCATGGACCACGGGCCCATTTGGTAGTGTAGCAGAAAGGAGGTCTTAGTGCTTAGCTGTCCTATTCCTGTGGCTACTGCTCCCAGTACCACCTCTTCAGGCACTGCTAGCCCGCCTGGCTGCAGCTGCCCCTTTCACTAGCCCTCCTGGCTATTTCTCCACAGTTTTCCCTGACTGACTCTACATCCATCCCAGACTGCTTGCACCCAGTCCCTTCAGGCATACCTCTCAGTGCTTTGACTGAAATACTCACCAGCCCTCTTGGCTGTCTACCCCCCCCCCCCTGGAGATTTGCCCGGCAGTGTCCTCCTGCTGTCCTCTCCTTGCCCCATGCCTCCTATTCAGGATCCCTCCATGTGTCATGAGAAGGGCTCCCCTCCGCACCAGAGCCCAGACCTGAGTTCACCCCAGCCCCCCAGACAGGGGGCTACTTTCAAAGGCCTTCAACAGCCTAGCATTCCATTTCCATCTTCCACCCTAACTCCACTGCCCCAGCTCAGCTAGCCCCGAGTAATTAAGGGGCCTGCCCCCTGCCAACTGATCTGTTGGGCATTGATAAGGCTCTCTGAACACTCTAGAAAGCTCCTCATAGACCCCTTCCAACTGCTTCTGGAATCTATTCCAAGTTTCCAGCTAACAGGGGGCATCACCAGAGATTCTGCTGGGTCATCCAACCTGCCTGAGTCACTCAACCCTGACCCAGAAAAACACTCAGACTTGGCTACCAGCACTACACACTAACAAAAATCCTAACATTAGTTGAAATCCTGCATGCAAGTTCAGCTAAACTTGCCCAATTTTATATCCACATGTCAGTCCGACTTCAGGGGGTGAGTTCAGAGATATCTGTATGGGTTGCTGCACAGATGTTTATACAAAAATCATACCCCAAAGGCCCCAAAAGTAGTATAGGAACTACTTTTGGAAATCGGTGCAGCGCTGCAAAGTCGGTGTCACACCAATTCGGACGGTACATGTCAAATTGCATGCCAAATCACATCAATGTGAACCTAGGCTTAGAAAAGGCAAAAAAAAAAAAAACATTGCCAGTGCGTCTGGCAGCTGGTGAACATATTAGCTTTATCTACATATTTTTATACCAAAAAACTTTTCTAATGCAGCATTTACACAGTGATTGACTAAAGTAACCAAACTGTTATTAGAAAACAAAAATGTATTTTATTTACATTTTTTTTATCTAAGGCACTTTTTAATATTTTTTTATTGTCACCCACACAAGCACTTTCTTATAAATCACAGAGAAACAATTTCAGCTTTTTACAATCTCAGAGTTTCTCTGACCTTATGTCCTAGAAGCTTGTGACAGATTAGATTTAAAAGGTATTTTAGATGGAGTGTGGTACAGGCTATAGGATTCAGTACAGTCAGCACAAAAGCACAGACAATTGTTTGCTTGATTTGGTGTATTCCTAAGGCTCTGTACCTCTGTATATCCATTTTGCAGGCCAAGTGACATTAGTGTAGATAAAAGAATTCTAAGTGCAAAATGTCAGTTAGGTGTCCTTCACTTTATGATACCATGTGTAAGGGTATTTTTTTTTATGCATTTTGTATTTATCGATTTTTGCACATTTGACACATCAGACAAAAAAAAAAAGAATCAGAGGACATCAGTTGTTCAGTGAAAAAACAGCCAGTATTCAGGGAATACAGCTATTGACACAGGATAAATTGAATAATCATTAAGTAAAGTTCTTCAGGTCTGGCAACAAACACAGGAAATACATCAACTGTAGAATTGTATAGGTTCCCAGCTTAGAGAAGTCTTGTTCCTGGGCCATTTGAGTAGAGGTGATCCGGGACGATTAGTGTATAAAATGCATTGCCAAATGTTTATTCCTGCTGAGTAGTTGATTTGTCCCCAACACCCAGGGGGATAACTGCATTGCCCAGAATATGAAAAAGGGGCAATGGGGCAAGGTCTGAGGCAAGTAAGAGCATGCCTGCCACATTGGGCCACTAGTGGGTTGATTTAATGTGTCCAAATATGTGTGTCTAGGGGGGATAGGAGTAATGATCTTGTTCAAGCAAGTATTTAGGATGTAACATGTTACTAAAGAGCATGTGCCTGCGCCCCTATAAACCCCCGCTGTGACAGCGAGTAGGGGGTCCTTTTCACTGCACCCGCTTTATAAAATTTAAAAAGAGAGAAGCCATGCAGGGTGTAACGGTCACCACCGTTTAAGACCTTCCATCCCATCCAAGACAGCTTATCGACACTCCACAATCAGGCAAACGAACACGACCCATAAGAATTCCCCCCAGACACGAGACACACAGCTCTGTGCTTCTGGTATCAAATTTAATGACAACTTTAATGGTTTCTTTCAGTCTTATATACAGTACAAGGCATTAAAGGAACAATCAACTCCCCACCCACACATCACACCGTGGGGGGCTTCAATCACATTCTTTGAGCTAATTACTAAACATTCTAGACATGTCGGCGCCGGCCTATAATTATCATGATCTAATCACTGCACATTCCTTCATTAACAGCATAACAAACAAAACACCATCACACACAATGATCTCTTCAATCCGCATCCCTAGACAGACGTTCTGTCTTTGCATACAGCTTGACTGAAAGGTATTCACACCTCTGAGCATCAATAGGCTTAAAGCAGTGTTATCACACAATGAAAGGCCTTTCAAGAGCCAGCCTTATTTAACATGTTAACAGTCTTCACAGAGAGAAGAGTCATAGAATATTCTTTGCAGGCATTAAGGAATATACTGTAGATCACTGTCCACGCCAAAATAATCCAACATGTGTCCCCCATCTCCTGGCTCAATCTGTGCCCAAAAGTCCCTCCTGTTACACAGGGCATCACCCACACAGCCGCATCATTCATTCACAGAGTTCTGTGAATGAATGAACTACAACTACCATCTACAATTGTGCAGATGGCTTGTAGCTCTTAATGAACTGCAAGGTGCTGGTGAGTAGTGTTGAGCAGAATACGCCATATTCGATTTTGCGATATATCTCGAATATATAGTCGAATATTCGAGATATATTCGCTAAATTCGAATATTCGTGATATTTTATCGAAATGAAATGATTGCGAATTTTCGCTATTGCGAATGCGAAAATAATTGCGAAATTTCGATAACTGCGTTAGGAGCACTCTGATTGGCTCAGAATATTCTTGATATTTTTTCGAAATTTCGCAAAATGCGAATGCGATATTTACTGCGCAATTTCGACAAATGCTGTAGGAGCACTCTGATTGGCTCAGAATATTCGTGATATTTTACAATACAAAATAATTGCGAATATTCGGCAAATGCGGAAGGAGCACTCTGATTGGCTCAGAATATTCTTGATATTTTACAATACAAAATAATTGCGAATATTCGGCAAATGCGGAAGGAGCACTCTGATTGGCTCAGAATATTCTTGATATTTTACAATACAAAATAATTGCGAATATTTGGCAAATGCGGAAGGAGCACTCTGATTGGCTCAGAATATTCGTGATATTTTACAATAGAAAATAAAAAGTGTTTTGCATTGGTGGTGATTCTTTACTCTATTCATCTGTCACAGCCGTTTGTCAATCAAACACCTTGAAGATTGAACACATTCATGCTGCATGCTTTGGACTTTTTTTCACTTCACATATCAAAGACATTTTTATGAAAGATTATTTTTCTATTATTGGGACTATATTTCTTTATATATTTGTTTCACTGTGTATTTCACAAGTTATTTGCGCTTGCTTATTTTATAATTTGCCCACATGTCTTGTCACTAGACATATTTTTTATTCTTGTAGAGCGACTCCATTTTCTGTCTTGTATTAATTTATGTTGTATAACATTTTTGAGTTGCTGCTGTATTCTCCCCTTTTTTTAAGGTATGCGCAATTTTTTCCTTCTTACAAAAACACCAAACAAAACACCATCACACACAATGATCTCTTCAATCCGCATCCCTAGACAGACGTTCTGTCTTTGCATACAGCTTGACTGAAAGGTATTCACACCTCTGAGCATCAATAGGCTTAAAGCAGTGTTATCACACAATGAAAGGCCTTTCAAGAGCCAGCCTTATTTAACATGTTAACAGTCTTCACAGAGAGAAGAGTCATAGAATATTCTTTGCAGGCATTAAGGAATATACTGTAGATCACTGTCCACGCCAAAATAATCCAACATGTGTCCCCCATCTCCTGGCTCAATCTGTGCCCAAAAGTCCCTCCTGTTACACAGGGCATCACCCACACAGCCGCATCATTCATTCACAGAGTTCTGTGAATGAATGAACTACAACTACCATCTACAATTGTGCAGATGGCTTGTAGCTCTTAATGAACTGCAAGGTGCTGGTGAGTAGTGTTGAGCAGAATACGCCATATTCGATTTTGCGATATATCTCGAATATATAGTCGAATATTCGAGATATATTCGCTAAATTCGAATATTCGTGATATTTTATCGAAATGAAATGATTGCGAATTTTCGCTATTGCGAATGCGAAAATAATTGCGAAATTTCGATAACTGCGTTAGGAGCACTCTGATTGGCTCAGAATATTCTTGATATTTTTTCGAAATTTCGCAAAATGCGAATGCGATATTTACTGCGCAATTTCGACAAATGCTGTAGGAGCACTCTGATTGGCTCAGAATATTCGTGATATTTTACAATACAAAATAATTGCGAATATTCGGCAAATGCGGAAGGAGCACTCTGATTGGCTCAGAATATTCTTGATATTTTACAATACAAAATAATTGCGAATATTCGGCAAATGCGGAAGGAGCACTCTGATTGGCTCAGAATATTCTTGATATTTTACAATACAAAATAATTGCGAATATTTGGCAAATGCGGAAGGAGCACTCTGATTGGCTCAGAATATTCGTGATATTTTACAATAGAAAATAAAAAGTGTTTTGCATTGGTGGTGATTCTTTACTCTATTCATCTGTCACAGCCGTTTGTCAATCAAACACCTTGAAGATTGAACACATTCATGCTGCATGCTTTGGACTTTTTTTCACTTCACATATCAAAGACATTTTTATGAAAGATTATTTTTCTATTATTGGGACTATATTTCTTTATATATTTGTTTCACTGTGTATTTCACAAGTTATTTGCGCTTGCTTATTTTATAATTTGCCCACATGTCTTGTCACTAGACATATTTTTTATTCTTGTAGAGCGACTCCATTTTCTGTCTTGTATTAATTTATGTTGTATAACATTTTTGAGTTGCTGCTGTATTCTCCCCTTTTTTTAAGGTATGCGCAATTTTTTCCTTCTTACAAAAAAAAATAATATCAAATATTCATAACAGAAACATACACAAAGCCCCCCCCTTTTGCATCAGAGACAATCAGAGTTCTCCTACCACAGTTATCGAAAATTCGCAATAATTTTCGCATTCGCATTAGCGAAAATTCGCAATTTTTTTTTTTTTAATTCGGCAACATAAAAGGATCGCCTCAGCTTAGCTACTCGGCCCAGGGTCTCTAATCATACCAGCAATGCTTTTAGACGTCGATAGGATGTGATCTGTTTTAAAAATAAAATTGAAAAAATGTGAATATTCGGAATCGCGAATATTCACCGCGAAATTCGAAATATATCGCGAATACTCGAATATGCCATATTCGAGCCGAATATTCGCAATACGAATATTCATGAGCAACACTACTGGTGAGGACTGCTCTCCAATAACTGTTTGCCAGTATGGGAAGACAGATACACTGTGACAATAAAGGAGCCACCCACGATCTGCCGATTGTGATTGCAATACTCTGCAAGCTCCAGACAAAATAAATAAAACCGCTTTTTATTTATACCTTTCCATCTATAAGAGGGTTTTTTGGGGCCAACCAGACATTTCAGAAAGTAAGACAGGAATAATTAAAACTGAGGTGGAACAGTTGATTAGGATCCTTGGAGAGTTGAATTCCCAGATACCTAATGTAAAACCTAGCTCATTTAAATGGGAAGGCCTAGTGTACATGCTTTTCAATCTTAATTCCTTTAATGTTCTGGTTTGCCTGGACATTTAGTGCCGTTTTACCAAGTGACTAGGGGATGATGGTCTGGGCTCTTTACTGCAATGATAAAAAAGAAGAAATGAAACAGCGCTTAGGGCCAACCAAGGCTAAACAGGTGACAATAGAGCACTACAATGTGAGTAATAAAATATATAAATAAATCACTTGGAGAGTAGTGAATCAGTAAGTAACGGGCTGCAGCCCCCCAAAAAGGATCCCCGAAGGGGATACAAATAAAAAATTAAATGAGGTGGGGTAGTGGCGCTGCCCTACCTATAAGCTAGTCCAAACCATGAGGTGGGTACAAGGACCCTGAAGGGTATATATAGGTGATAATGGGGATAACAGTTGTCTGTAATACTAGATGAAAGCAAGTGCATAAAATGTGCAAAGTGGCAATCAAACATAAACAATCACAAATGTAAAATAGAAACCACAAGCTGTGGTGGCACCGACACCTGTCAGTTAGCCTGTGCAACCTCAAAAGTGTATATTGGGTGCAATCCACTCAGTAAATAATGTTGATATAGAAAAAATATATATGTAGAAAAAATATATATAGGTATATATGTGTACAAAGCATAAACATGTGAGTAGTCCCATCAATTATAAAAAATTAAATAAAAGTGTAGATACGATGAAAAATACTTTTCTCCTGAGGAAAAAATAATGATGATAAAAAATATTAAATAATAGAAAGTCATGTAAAAATGGAAAAACTGTCCAAAGGTAGAGGTGGTTCAACTGGTGCTGTTAAAGGTGCACCTAAAAGGTGAGTGATCAAATATACAGTGGTGTAGTTCCACGCAGTGGTCACGGTGCTCCCCCTCCTGGGTCCCCACTCACCAGAGGCACTAACCCCTGCAGGGGTAAAGTGCACGTAGTTTTAGCCTCCTACATCTCCTCTGCTCTGCTTAGGACCTCCTTCACTTCCCTGCCAAGCTTTCCGAGTCCAGGGGTTAAGATTCTTTAAGTATCCACAGTCCTCCGGAAAAACAAACACACTGACATAGCGTGGTATGTAGGAACAGGTGGTAGTTTATTTGGCACTATTATAAACGTGCACAATACGGGTATAGTATAAAAATAAAAATTAAAAATAAAAATAAATAAACAATAAAAAACAGGTGGGGCAAGAAGCTCCGCTCTGTAAAATAAAAACTAAGAACAGACAATGCAGGTAGAGCAGCCTATAAGCATAGCTCCGACCGTCGCACTAGGTTAGCCAGGAAATGTCGGCACCTGCCTGGGAACGGCGTGCGTTCCACTGACGGACAACTGGAAACCGGAAGTGCGTGCGGGTGTGCGTGTATCCGCTTTACGCACGTTTCGTCAAAATACGTCTTCTGAAGCGGGTGCACGCATACAGCAGTAGGTCACTTACATATATATATAGAGTGACATATGGGCATTGGTATCAGTTGTAATGCCTCGAGCTATACTGACATACATCAACCCTTAAACAAGGCTCATCTCAATAGTGAATAAGCCATACCTTCATAGGGGAGAAGTGTACAGAGCGCGGATAGGCGCATAAGTATACCCTAACATGTCAGCATATATGGGTGAATGTGCTTAATGGGTAAGAGAATATTGTGTGGATGGCCAATGTAGGACGAGATATGTACTGCATATAACAGAAATAAATGCTGCATATAACAGAAATAAGTGCTAAGGGTGACAACAAGGAAAGAGAGAGGCCAGCATAAGAAGGTCTATAATACTCCTTCTTAATAGTAGTAATTGCTCCAATAAAATAGGTCAAGGGTCATCACTCATTAAACGTGAACTATATTGTACGGGACCAGCCCATGTTTCCTCGGGGAACAGGACATTAATGGAACATTAATAACCAGTAAATATAAGTGAAAGTGCACTACAAGTGCAAAGCCAATACGAGACTACCCCATAGGCGGTCAGACTATCTCGGCCACATAGTATGTGTCATGTGATAGACCAAAGAAGATATTAAAGGTCATAATAACTGCAAGGACCACAGCTAGTGCCGGGCATTCCGGCACCTCATGATAGAATAAATGGGAATATATATTGATGGGTTGTGTGTCCTGTTATAGTGCAATTGAGAAATGGGGAAGGTATATGTATGCGAATAGGAGAATCTGCAGTTGTTCTCTACTACACCTAACACTTGGAGGGAGAAGGGGGTGTGTGTGAAAGTCATTAGTGCACAATGATACCTGGACAATCGTCCTATGGGGCATGTTCATGGGTTGGCCAGAAAACAATTTAAGTCAATGTCCTTGTTTAACCCATAAGGTGCCAATGATCCCAGACGGTATATCCAACTGGTCTCGTTCTGGGATATAGCAGTTGTCTTATTACCACCCCTCCAGTTGTCCTTAACATGGTCAATACCATAAAAAATCAGGCCACTAGGGTCTTGGTGGTGGACCTCTTTGAAGTGACGTGAGAGGTAATGTTTGTCATACCCTGTATTGATCCTATTTATGTGCTCACGAATCCTCACTTTCAAGGGTCTGGTGGTTCTTCCCACGTATTGTAGGTGGCAGGGACATTCAATGATGTACGTTACATGGGTGGTACTGCAGGTAATGAGTTCTTTGATTTTATATTCTTTGAAATCAGTTCTTGATTTAAAATTCATTTTGCGTCTTGGTTGTTTTTTACTAAGCCTGCAGGCCAGGCATTTCTGGCATTTGTAGAAGCCTTTAAGTTCGGGGCATAGGTTGGCAGGTCGTGGTGGGTCTATAACATTGTGCACAAGGTGTTGACGGAGAGATGGGGCACGCCTGTAGATGAAATTTGTTTTTTTACCCAACACTTTGGTGAGGGCATGATCTTCTTGTAGGATCGGACAATATTTTTTAATTATATGTTCAAAATCCTTATATTGGGAGTTAAAACCTGTGATGAATGCCACATCTGGCTTGTTCTGCTTGTTCTTTTTGGTAGACACCGGCATGTTGTTCCTGTCCATCTTTAGAACTTCTTCTTTCAGTTTCATCAAGATTTCCTCTTTGTACCCTTTCTCCTTAAATCGATCAACGATTATGTCGGCTTGTATTTTGTAGTCTATGATAGAACTACAGTTTCTCCGGAGTCGCATCAACTGCCCTTTGGGTATATTAGACTTCCACCTAGGATGGTGGCAGCTATCTGATGGAATATATCCATTGCGGTCCGTTGATTTAAAATGAGTTTTTGTCTGTAGTTTTGGGCCGTTCTTGAAAATCTGTAGGTCGAGGAAGTCTATACACTCTCTATGACAATTTCCCGTGAAGGTGAGGCCATATCTGTTGGTATTCAGGTCCTCCAGGAATTCCTGGAAGCTATCGTCCGTTCCATCCCACAAAATGATGACGTCGTCGATGTATCGCCGATATAACTTGATATGGGGGATGTTTCTATTATAGACATATTCCTCTTCCCAACAATCCATCAGTAGGTTGGCAACACTAGGGGCATAGCGTGCCCCCATCGCTACACCCCTAGTTTGGACGTAGTAGCTTTTGTTATACCAAAAATAATTACATTCAATGGCCATTTCCAATCCTTCTAAGATGAAGTTGATCTGTTCTTGTTTCAGCCTTGTGTTTTGATGCAACGCTTTCTCTACCCCCATAATGCCATCTTTCTGAGATATGCTGGTATAAAGTGAGTTGACATCAATAGTGGCCAGTAGTAGATCTTGTACTTCATCTATATGTTGCAGTTCGTTAATAAGTTGCAGGCTGTCATGGAGGTGTGATCTTCCCTCTTTAACAATGGGTTGTAGGTAAGTGTCCAGGTATTCCCCTAAACGAGAGAAAATGGAGTTTATCCCACTTATGATGGGTCGACCTGGGGGCTTGTCTAGTCTTTTATGTATCTTTGGGGTGTAATAGATCACCAGTGTTTTTGTGGAATTGGACACTAAGTATTCACCCTCTTTCTTATTCAGTATCCCCATGGTTACACCCTTTTTGACGAACTTGGTTAGTTTTTTAGTGAACCGTACTTTAGGGTTACCTTTAAGTTTTTTGTAGGTATTTTCAACCCTCAGCAGGTTCTCCATTTCCTCTTCATAGTCTGATTTATTTAGGATTACCAGTCCACCCCCCTTGTCTGCTGGTCTGATAATGACCCCATGTTTACTACAGATCTCCTTAATAGTTTTCCACACGTTTTTGTTTTTACTTTTGAATTTTCTCTGCAGTTTCCTTAGATCTCCCTCCACCATCTTTTTAAATGCTCCTATACACTGGTTGCCCGGTGTATTAGGGTTAAACGTGGAGTTATTCCTAAAGTTCGTTTGAGTGTATTCCGAGGTCTCCATTGCACACTCCTCGGTGTTGTTCAGAAAGAATTTGCGTAAGTTCAATTTTCTGAGAAATTTTTGAAGATCAATATATACTTCAAACTGGTCTAAAGCTTTTTCTGGAGCGTATTTGAGGCCTAGATCTAGTATATGTAATTCTTCTTTGGTTAGTTGGATATCACTAAGGTTGAATATGCCTTTCCCTAATATTGCCTTGGGCGTTTTCTTCTGCCCTCCCCTACACCCTCTGATGCGTTTTCTCTTTGGGTGGGCTCCATTTCTCTGTCCTGGTTGTAGGATCTGTTGTTCCATGGGTTGGAGTAGGCTCCTTGACCCTGATAGGGTTGATTTCTTTGACTTTCTCCTCTTCCTGATGATTGTGTCTGGGTAGCCCCTCGGTTGCCATTCGCCCCTCTCCATCCGGTGTTCCCGTGTCCTGTCCGCGGTCTCCATCTTCCTGGTGGACGGGTATTGGGGCCACCTCTGGGAAAATCCCCATTATCCCGCATATTTATTTCTTGGTTGTAATATGGGTCATATGGGTACCGATTTCTTCCTGAAGAGTTCCTATTGCGACTTTGTGACCTCCATCTAGGGGGGTTCGGGCTCCTTTGATATTCATCTTCTTGATATCTGACCCTTCTATTGTCAGGCCTTCCCTGTTGCCATCTCGGTGCATAGCCAGTGTTCTGTGTAGGTTCCCTGAGTCTAATAGGTACTACCGGGTCAGTAATGTACCTCGAGAGACTATCGTCGTTGGCTCATTTTCATCCATAAGTGTGTCATCAAGGGTTTCACTTGGTTCCTCCATAGAGGCTTGCCATTTGTAAACTTGGGCATTTTTATAGTCTAGAACATCTCTTTTAAATTTCTTTTGTTTTTTAATCTGTATGTCACTGTCATATTTTTTAATCACATCCTGCAGTTCTTTAGTTTTGTCTTTATAGTCCTGCTGATTTGCGAATGGTAGCAATAGATTTTGAATTTCTGTAATATTTTGTTCTATTGCTTTAAGTTTAAATTTCCTCCTCTTAACAATCTTATGTAAGAGCTCATTCTCACATGTATTGAAGAAGCGTGCACCCGCTTCAGAAGACGTATTTTGACGAAACGTGCGTAAAGCGGATACACGCACACCCGCACGCACTTCCGGTTTCCAGTTGTCCGTCAGTGGAACGCACGCCGTTCCCAGGCAGGTGCCGACATTTCCTGGCTAACCTAGTGCGACGGTCGGAGCTATGCTTATAGGCTGCTCTACCTGCATTGTCTGTTCTTAGTTTTTATTTTACAGAGCGGAGCTTCTTGCCCCACCTGTTTTTTATTGTTTATTTATTTTTATTTTTAATTTTTATACTATACCCGTATTGTGCACGTTTATAATAGTGCCAAATAAACTACCACCTGTTCCTACATACCACGCTATGTCAGTGTGTTTGTTTTTCCGGAGGACTGTGGATACTTAAAGAATCTTAACCCCTGGACTCGGAAAGCTCGGCAGGGAAGTGAAGGAGGTCCTAAGCAGAGCAGAGGAGCTGTAGGAGGCTAAAACTACGTGCACTTTACCCCTGCAGGGGTTAGTGCCTCTGGTGAGTAGGGACCCAGGAGGGGGAGCACCGTGACCACTGCGTGGAACTACACCACTGTATATTTGATCACTCACCTTTTAGGTGCACCTTTAACAGCACCGGTTGAACCACCTCTACCTTTGGACAGTTTCTCCATTTTTACATGACTTTCTATTAATTAATATTTTTTATCATCATTATTTTTTCCTCAGGAGAAAAGTCTTTTTCATCGTATCTACACTTTTATTAAATTTTTTATAATTGATGGGACTACTCACGTGTTTATGCTTTGTACACATATATACCTATATATATTTTTTCTACATATATATTTTTTCTATATCAACATTATTTACTGAGTGGATTGCACCCAATATACACTTTTGAGGTTGCACAGGCTAACTGACAGGTGTCGGTGCCACCACAGCTTGTGGTTTCTATTTTACATTTGTGATTGTTTATGTTTGATTGCCACTTTGCACATTTTATGCACTTGCTTTCATCTAGTATTACAGACAACTGTTATCCCCATTATCACCTATATATACCCTTCAGGGTCCTTGTACCCACCTCATGGTTTGGACTAGCTTATAGGTAGGGCAGCGCCACTACCCCACCTCATTTAATTAAATTCTTTACTGCAATGGTTTGCATCCTGATAATATGACCTCATGCATCTGGTCAACATTGCCTACATTCCCCATGCATAGGGATCCTACAGCATGCCAGTTCTACTAAAACATCTGGGATTTGATTGTGTTCATGTAAAGTTTCCACATAGTGTATCTGTGTAAGTAGTTTGGTCATTTATTGGCTACTTAGCTTTTTTAGTTTTGTGTCATGTTTAATCGGCATGTCTCTTCTAGACATTGTGAGCTTCTCATTAGGTGTGTGGGACAGCTTCCAGGAACTGATTGGGGTCAAAATACAAGGGTCGTTCGCTTTCTGGATCTTTTTTTAACTAAAGGGTCTTGTAATAAGGGTCATGTAGCCTCCAATTAGCCTTTAATTAGAAGATATAGGCGTTTCTGGGCCTAAAAGAAGCTTAAAAGTGAATGGCACATGATTTAAAATGGTAATATTCTTGATACCTGTGTGAAAAATCATAGGGAGGTGGCAATGTTTGACCCAAAGCAAATCAATATGAGAAAATCTTGTTTGTGGAATGTTGCACCCGCCACTTGTCTATAAATTGGTGAGGATGTGGGGCTTTACATATACGTCTGCAAGCCGCTGCCAAGAGGTGAAACTGTAGGCAACAGGTGGCTTGAGACCATAATTAAAGTCCCCACCCTAATATGATGACACCTTCTGCAATGTCTGCCAAGACTTCTAAGGCAGATTCAAGAAAAGAGATTTGGTTTTGATTTGGGACATTTGACCTTTAATAAAAAGTAATTTTTTTTCTTTGTCCTGATATTCTGCTATGGTGGTCCAGGGAGCATTTTCTGCTAGAAGAATGCAGACTCCTATGGAGCACTTGTTGGAAAGACTTGGAATACACGGTTAGAAGCAGGATGCATTTCTTGTTAATTGAAAGCAAATTACATTTTTTGTTTATGTAAATCTGTCAAGATAATTCTATGGTTTTTTTTCACGAATATTTAGACCCTTCACTTTGAGACCGGGAATGGGGGCAAATTAAAATAAAAGAACAGTAAGAGAAAACAAGCAGAAACAGAGAGGATATAAGGATATCCCTTAGAAAATGTAAATGTAAACGAGGGAGAAAAAATCTGAGACCATGTTGCACACTAGCTGGGAATCATGGTAAACCTAGACAGGAGAAGGCCAAACTATGGAGGGTGGGAGCTACAGGAGGTTTGACCTATAGACATGAATAAAGTCAGCATGAGTTAATGGGCCACAGTGCCCATTGAGGGAACGTCTCATCCAAAAAGCCTATGCATTAAATATCATTACTCCAGGGCCATGGCAGGGAGAAAGTAAGTTCAGTGAGCATTAAGTAACCTTGAAAGCTAAAAGGACAGAGGTACAGTATATAGAGACCTGCAATAACGTATCATGCTGTTGGTGATCAACTTCAGTGTTAAATACATGAGTCCTCAAAGTAGTGGCTTAGGACTCCTCTATCAGTGGAATATGCCCGAGGAACCCAGAGGGTAAACTAGGGCAGTAAATTGACCCTCTGGGAGGGGGAATATCACTAAATAAGCACCATTCACATATTGTAACAAAAATTTGAAACACAAATAAATCTCAGGTGGAATTCAACATAGTCAAGAAAGAAGTGAGCAAAAAGGGCAACACCACCCCCAGTATGTGTACCCTGAAGGGTATTCAAGTAAATGCAGTACAGGAATCATCCAACATCCAGAAGGGAGATGCAGCATAAAGGAAGGTAAACTCTCCTTCAGTAAATGCGACAGTCTAGGGCAGTGGTCATCAACTCTGTCCTCAGAGCCCACTAACAGGCCAGGTTTTATGTATTACCTTGGGAGATGCAGATTAGAATACTGCAATCACTGAGTAGCAAATGATATCACCTGTGATGTATTTCAGTTATCTTGCAAACCTAGCCTGTTAGTGGGCCCTAAGGATAGGGTCGATGACCACTGGTATAAGGCACATGTGTCAAACACAAGGCCTGTGGGCCAAATGCATCCCTCCAAGCTATTTCATGTGGCCCTCGCACCTCTCCTGCAGCTGCGGCACCCCCCTCATCACTGCCCTCACCTTGTCTCCACAGTCGTTAACAGAGAGGAGGACAGAACTCCTCTGCCAGATCCTGCACTTCTCCCCGCAGCCGCGGAGAGGCATGTCTCTACCTCCCACCCCTTTTGAATCTCAGCGGGGAGGGGGGATTACAGAACTCTTCTTATAGATTCTGTGCTTCTCTGTGCAGCCGCAGCACCCCCTCGTCTCCATCTCCCCCTGTTCTCGACATTCATCAGACTTTATCTCCCCTCTGGTCCTCCTCCAGACTCTGCATTTTCTTCTTCCCAGCTCTGTCTCCAGCTTTTTCCCAACAGCACAAAGTTAGGGGATGCACTGCAATGTAAGGGAGGGTGGGGGACTCTTAACTTCTGATGTAAGGAGGAGTGGGTTGCTCAGGACATCTAATCTTACAGATACAACCAGCCCTTTGGGGGCAACCATAATGCTAATGTGGCCCGCAATTAAATTGAGTATGACACTCCTGGTTTCGGGGAACAATGAACATCATGTAAATGGTCATAGACCCAAGCTTGTGTCTGAAAGGGGGTTGAGATATATATACAGTGCCTTGAAAGAGTACTCTATCCCTTGAAATTTTCACATTTTGTCGTGTTACAACCAAAAACATAAATGTATTTTATCTGGATTTTATGTTATAGACCATCACAAAGTGGCATATAATTGTGAAGTGAAAGGAAAATTATAAATGTTTTTCATTTCAGTGTCTTTACTCTGATACACCTAACTAGTGGAACCAATTGCATTCAGAAGTCACCTAATTAGTAAACAGAGTCCACCTGTGTGAAATTTAATCTCAGTATAAATACAGCTTTTCTGTGAAGCCTCAGAGGTTTGTTCGAGAACCTTAGTGGACAAACAGCATCATGAAGGCCAATGAACACACCTGGTAATAAACTCATCTGGTAATAACTTGCTTAAAGTACTTTCTAAATCCCGCGATAACTTGCGGCAGACCTCCGCAATGTCTCCTGGGAACAATGACAAAAGCTCCCAGGAGACATTGCGGCATCGAGGAAGTGACGGAACTACCCTGATGAATCCATATACAGGAAGCGGCCAGTAACATAAAGGATTACTAAGGTACAGTGGATCGAAAAAAACAAAAAAAACATGCAGTTTAGTAATTATGCATATGAGCGTATCATTTTATTTATTTTTTGGTGGGGAAGTGGATCTTGGGTGGGAGTTCCCACACTTTTTTCCCCAGGACTTGACCCCTGCATCCCTTACTCTTTCCAAAAAGGAAACAAGTGTTGCTTATAGTTCTACGTTAAGCACAAATTTATGCTAAATTTATGAGGAGGACTATGAGGATATAACCATGCTAGTGGTGCAGCAGAAAACATATACAGTAACACAGTGATCAAGGTACTGTACAGTTGTGTTCAAAATTATTCAACCCCCCAATGCTGTAAAGGGTTTTAGGGAATTTAGTGTACATTTGTAATTGTATTCAGAATGAAATCCTACAAGGACTTCTTAAAGAACCATATGCAACTAATATGACATCAATTGGTTTTGTAATACAGTAGTAAATGTGTATTTTGTGAATTCTTCATTTACACAATTATTCAACCCCTTAAAGACTACCACTCTGAAGAACAGAGGTTCATTGAAGTGTTTTCAATCAGGTATTGAAAACACCTGTGGATGTCAGGGAGCAGCAATAAAGCCTAATAAGCACCAATCAGGCAGCTTTAAAATGACTGTGATACTCAGCTCCTTCTAGACATTTACTGGTGTGGTTACAAACATGGTGAAGTCAAGGGAATGGTCCAGGAAGACAAGAGAAGAGGTGATTACTCTTCACAGGAAGGGAAATGGCTATAAGAAGATTGCAAAGATGTTGAACATACCAAGAGACACCATAGGAAGCATCATTCGCAAATTTAAGGCAAAGGGCACTGTTGAAACGCTACCTGGTCGTGGCAGAAAGAAGATGCTGACTTCGACTGCTGTGCGCTACCTGAAGCGTAGAGTGGAGAAAAGTCCCCTTGTGACTGCTGAGGAACTGAGAAAAGATTTGTCAGATGTGGGTACTGAAGTTTCTGCTCAGACAATACGGCGCACACTGCGTAATGAAGGCCTCCATGCCAGAACTCCCAGGCGCACCCCCTTGCTGTCTCCAAAGAATAAGAAGACTCGACTGCAGTATGCAAAAATCATGTGGACAAACCACAGAAGTTTTGGGATTGTGTTCTGTGGACTGATGAAACAAAATTAGAAGTGTTTGGGCCCATGGATCAACGCTATGTTTGGAGGAGGAAGAACAAGGCCTATGATGAAAAGAACACCTTGCCTACTGTGAAGCATGGCGGGGGTCAATCATGCTTTGGGGCTGTATTGCTTCTGCAGGTACAGGGAAGCTTCAGCGTGTGCAAGGTACCATGAATTCTCTTCAGTAACAGGAGATAGTGGATAACAATGTGATGCAGTCTGTCACAAACCTGAGGCTTGGGAGACGTTGGACCTTTCAACAGGACAATGATCCCAAGCATACCTCCAAGTCCACTAGAGCATGGTTGCAGATTAAAGGCTGGAACATTTTGGAGTGGCCATCGCAGTCACCAGACTTAAATCCGATTGAGAACCTCTGGTGGGACTTAAAGAAAGCAGTTGCAGTGCGCAAGCCTAAGAATGTGACTGAACTGGAGGCTTTTGCCCATGAAGAATGGGCGAAGATACCCGTAGATCGCTGCAAGACACTTGTGTCAAGCTATGCTTCATGTTTAAAAGCTGTTATAACTGTAAAAGGATGTTGTACTAAGTACTAAGATTGAATGTCAATTGGGGGTTGAATAAAACTGATAATGATGTGAGCACAGAAAAGACATTTGTGGTTATTTCATTATAAATGTTATGTTATATTTGTCTGACCTACACGTGCCTCTTTGATTTAATTGTAAGCATCATGACTGAATGATCAAAATCAATGTCAAACTGGGCAAAGCAATCAATTTCAGTGGGGGTTGAATAATTTTGAATACAACTGTATGTGGTCCAGGCAGTGAGCAAAGGAAGGATTGGGGGCAGGAATAAATAAATCCATCTGTTTTTATTTTTATTTTAGCAATCAACAGAAATAAAATTAAGATTCCTTAATATGTGCAACTGACACAAGCAAAGGATTGCAGGAGAGTCCTACTACCTACCTGCCAGTTATAGGTGACCATGTGTCTGCACCATCCCTATCATACCGGCAGTAGTGCGGCCGCTTTATGGGGGAGCCAGACCGATTTGTCTTGTGGCCCAGTCCACCTCTTAAGCCGGCATGGGACTCTTTTCATGCTGCCCCCCTGTCTGGGCCTTGTTGGCCTAGGCCAAGATACAGCATTGGCTCAGACAGTAAAGGTTCATTTACATTTGTAGTTTGGAGGGTGGTAAAACCAGTGGAGTGGCCCCATTTACTTGAATGGGTCCCAATTGGCTGGTGGTAGCATTCCTACTGTGGCATGTGTACATCTTTGGTTTCTGCCTGAACTAGAAACCCATTCCAAACATTGCAGTTACATACCTTACATCATGTATTGTGAGAAAGCAACATATATACAGTATATGTTGCGAGCACTCCTGCATTTCAAATGAATTGGTTTATTTTCTCACATCAAAGATAAAAATAGATCCATTTGTGGCGTTGAAGTTAGCAAGAAAATCAATTGAACCGAATTGATGGAGAACTGCTCAAATGTATACATTTAGTTAATGTGGAGAAGGAAACTAAATTAATAGGAGGCACGTAGGATCTCACGATGAAAGAATAACAGAACTAAATGTTTCACTTTTGATAAGATCAGTTAAGGTGCATAGGATCCCTTTATTATAAATCGCCAATATAGAAAACTCATTTGATAGCTATTTACTTTAAGGCTGAAGAATTATCTGCTTGAATATTTTGCCTTTCATCTGCTTCCATGTAGTGTACATGCTTAAACTTTTTTAATAAATCCCATTACTAGATCTCTCTGCCTCTCTTTGTAATGCAGGCAGATAATGGCTGGTGGGTGGGGCTTGCAGAGTGCCGTAAGTACTTTCCAAAACGTCACAGCATTCTTAGTACTCCTCTCACAAGATCCCATCCCTGATGAAAGCTGGGGGGCTATCTCTTTAAGGAATTATGCAACTATCAAAATGTAAAAAATAAAACCCAAATTCCCAGCTCACCTATCAGCCAGCCTGCAACAAACTGAACTAACCCTGTCTAACAGTTCATATTAAAAACAAGGGGTTTAGTTTGTACACATTTGCAAATATATGCGTAAGCTGCAGTGGTCACGCCATGGCACCCCAGTGTACTGCAGTCCTAACTCTATACTTTTGAGAGTCTCCCAAGTTGGAGTACATATATAATAATGGATAGATTAAGGGCACGTATGCCTGGAGGAAGCCTACCTATCCTTAAAGGTATAGGGACTCACTGGACACCCAGAAAAATGCCCTAAATGACATGTGTTAGCTTGAAGAAGTGGAAATGTTTCGCAGACAGCATTTACATGCACACTGACCTAGGTATTGCACACATTATATGATTAAAAGAACTGGAACTTAATTGATAAAAATTGTCAGGCTACGGACAGCCAGGCTGGAGAGGAAAGGGCTAGAAAATGAAGCCAGAAGTCCTTCAGTATGGAAATAAGACAGGGCTCTGTGATGGAATGCGATGGAATGCCTTGCACAGCTTCCTCCACTCTTGAACCAAGAACCAGGTACTATAGCTGAGAACTAAACCAAAAACTAGATGACAATTGCTTAGGTGCAAAATAGAACTGACTTTATTGTAAATTCACACAGAATATATATCACACAAAATCAGGTAAGAGCTTGATCACATTGTCCTAAACAATGCAACCTGTAAACAGCAATGTCATCAGTACATCCAATAGTACATCTAATTAACAGCTAATATAGACATAAACATCCCAAAATGGTTCAGTAACAAGGACAAGTGGACACAATGCTAGTCACATCTCCAAGAGCATTAGCAGGCAGACAGAAACAATAGGTGACTCAAATAACAATGGGAATTCACACCTAGGAGGCACACAATGTGAAAATTGTACCCTGAGAAAGACCCCAGTATCAAGTTGTCTTGATCAGCTCTTAGTCTTTGATTCGGGCGGGGGCGGCTGTTGGGGATTTGAAACAGTTAGTGCTGGTTTGGGCATACAGGCCCCAAATCTGTATCTTGATCCTCCAGTTCTCAGAGTCTGTGTGTTTTGGGGAGATATGGACCCAAATCTGAAGCAAAACTACACCAAAGGTCCCCCAGGCACACCCTTCCCAAAGAATATAACCCCCTCCAAAGCCAGGGCTCATGGTCAGTAGGCAAGGGCTATCCTGCAGTCCCCTCCAAAAGCCCAGGTCCTGGTTGGGTCTGTCACAGGCTCTGTCTAAATTTCAGTTTCTAATGCACTGGGGGAGATTAAGCAATTTCAGTAAAGTAAGGGAGCCTGTTCAACTGTTTAGGACAGTAGGTTAAGCCGGAGTTCTGGTTTAAGGTCACTAATACGAATACAAGACACACAGGCACTTGAGAAGAAAGGAAATTAAACTTCTGAATAGCGTCAGTCCCAGATAGGGTCAGGGTGACCTACAAAAGTTTTAACCTCCTGATAGCCCCCAGTAAACCCTTTTACTGCCCTGTCACAATGTCATTAGTACAGTGTACAGATCTTTTTTCTGATCACTGAATTAGTGACACGGGTGACGCCAGTTAGCGTTAGCATCAGACAGTGTCATATTTCCCACCACATATTCACTAAGACATTTTAACCCTTTGATTGCCAGTAACACTCATGCCGCGTACACACGATCGGTTCGTCTGATGAAAATGGTCTGATGGACCGTTTTCATCAGACGAACCCATCATGTGTGGGCCCCATCGTTTTTTTTCCCATCGGTGAAAAAACGTAGAATCTGTTTTAAAATCAATCTGATGGTTAAAAAAACAATAGAAAAAAACGATCGTCTGTGGGGAAATCCGTTGGTTAAAAATCCACGCATTCTCAGAATCAAGTTGACGCATGCTCGGAAGCATTGAACTTAATTTTTCTCAGCACGTCGTTGTGTTTTACGTCACCGCGTTCTGACACAATCGTTTTTTTAACTGATGGTGTGTAGGCAAGACTGATGAAAGTCAGCTTCATCGGATATCTAATGAAAAAATCCATCAGACCGTTTTAATCGGATGAACCGATCGTGTGTACAGGGCATAACACACACACATACAACATACACCTCCATTACTAGTATAGTCTGAATAGATCAATATCTTTAATCAGATCAGAAGTATACTAGCGTCCCCAATAAGATAGTGTTCCCAAAAATGCAACATTAGCAGAATCACCCCCGATGCCTGCAAGAACCTGCATTTAGCCCCCCCCCCCAACAAGTGCAGTGTTAGTAGATCACTGTCACGTATCATGCACAGTACACAAAACCGTACCGTTCACAGAGTCTGGCCTGATCTCTTAAAAAAAATTTGTAGCGTTTGGAACAGTCCTTGACCATTTCCTGTCCGCCTTGCTCTCAAACAGTTTCTCCCCTGCAAGAGTGCCAGATATGGGGTCAAAATGTATACACTCTGTGACAGGGCAACAGGCTATACATCCACTTTTCTGGTTTACGAGGAAAAAGATAGCAGCGTGGAGTGACTGCCCAGACTACATAGGGAGCAGGGGCAAGATTGTTTGGGAAATGGTGTCACCCTTATTCGGCAAGGGGTACCACTTGAATGTGGACAATTATTGCACAAGCATGCAACTTTTTAGACACCCTTTTGAATTTGGAATTGGAGCATGTGGTACAGTGTGACCTAATCGCCGGGGCTTTCCCCAACAGCTTGTACATTTCCAAATTATATAAGGGAAGAGAGATCCTGCCTGACAAGTAATGAATTGCTTACAGTGAGGTGGAAGGACAAATGGAACATTGTCATCCTGTCTTCCATTTACGCAGATATGACAGTCCAAACTGCAATGGCGATGGGTGTTGTTAAGAAGCCCCTCTGTCTTCACGATTACAACCTTAATATGGGAGGGGTGGACTTCAATGACCAGATGACAGGGTTGTACTTCGTTGCCCATAAGGTCAGACACTGGTACAAATAAGTGTCTGTATATTTGTTTCAATTGGCTTTGTTCAACGTCTATGTACTATATATGATCAGAACCTTTTTATTGTTTTGATAATAAGCATAGATAGGGGTGTACCATCGTCCTAGTTGAATAGAGAAATAGAGGGGTCTCAAGGATTCCCCAACTAACCCCAAGACTCCAATGAAGCAATGTGGGCAGGGAGGACTATACCGGTACTTAATAATTAGGTTTGGAAACCTGGATAATTCATATTTATGAAAGTATTTATTAACAAATAAACATTCAAGACAAGAATAAAATTACACAAAATATACAGACATTACAAAAAATACAAACTTGACCACAATCAGGTCACCGGTTGTGCAATCCCCATTTAGCAGACGGGGTAAATATCGGTGAAGCAATTGAAATCATGAGACCATAAGTCTCGAGTCTCGACTAGTTTCGCTTTCGCTTCGTCAGGAGACGGTCTAAAAATACAACATAAAACAAACATCAGGTATATTAAAAACAACACAATTTGTTATTAGTAGCGGGGGTCTTTTGTGTAAAAAGACTGCCCGGTACATACTGTAATATCCAAGGGGATTTTTATGTCCAAACATGTCTCATACCTAGAGGCACAAAAGTCTCTTGTTCCCAGAGAGCGGGTCCCGGTTGAACGATAAGTGCATAAGAATTATGACCAAGTCTAATAGAACAGACCTGGATAAAACAACAATATATGGTAAGTTGAATATGTATATATGAGAATATACAAGAAAGGGAGAAGAAGGGGGATCAGTTTGTGAAGGAACTTCCGCGGATGCAGAGTGCATGCAGTGATATTAAAGACTGTGACCTAAAAGAAAAGTTAGGTCCAGATACAATCCAGAAATTACTTATAGAGGACAGTTGGTGCATATATGCAGTGTGCTACAAAAGGTAGTATAGTATAGTAGATGCCACCCCAACTGAAAGTGAGTAAAATGTGAAAGAAAGAGAAAAACCAGAAAAAAGGAGAAAAAAGGTGGGGGGAGGGGGGGGGAGGGAAAGGGGGGGGAGGAAAATAAAAAGGGGGGGGTGTGCGAAGTGGGGGAGGGGGGGGGGAGGGGGGAATAGAGGGAAAGCCAGGGGAAAGTAAAAGGGAATATTTGGATGGGAAGTGGGCACAAGGAAGGGGGGGGGGGGAAAGGGGGGGGGAGGGAGAAAGAAAGAAAAGAAAAAAGAGAAAAAAGGAGAGAGGGGGGGAAAAAACCAGGGGGAAGGGAAAGTATCGGGAGGAATTGACAAGGAAAAGGGGGGGGAAGGGGGGGGGAGGGGGGAAAAAATATAATAAAGTAAAGTGCCATCAAGATCCATCCTAGAAAATCTAGGTTGGAAGGTGCCGATGCAGATATGGTGAAAGGATCAAACAAGCTCAAAGTGACTGAGGATTCCACCCAGTGTGTAGTTGAAAAATACAGTGGTGCAAAGAAAGGAACCTAAAATCCAGTTCCCGTGAAAGGGTAGTGGAGAATCTAAAATATATCTCCATACCTGTATGCCCAATAGGGCCTTTAAAGATTAGAGGGGTAATAATGGGTCCCAGGACATAGACGTCCTGTAAAACAGGGAGTGCTCACAATAATGGCCTGGTAAGGAGGCCAATGCAGGAGGCTGGTAATATATTAGTTACCAGTCAGTGGGAATAACCTTCAGGTGAGCCTGGAAAAATAATAATAGCAAACAATTATTAGATAATCAGTGTCTATGTTAAATAATCCAGTGTTGGATGGGGGTGATACCCCCTCTATAAAGGTAGCCATGTACTTACTTTTGGTAGTTGGAGTAGTGTGTATGTCCTGGGACCTGGCTCCGGTGCATTGTCTCCAGCTGAGGACTGCAGCTATATACCTCCCCATATGCGTCTCAATCAGGTGCGTCCTGAAGGCAGGTACGCACTGACGTGTGTAGGGGCGGGTTTACAAAGAGGCTGGCTGTCTCTCTGAGCGGCGAGGGACCCAGGTCACGTGCTTTAGTCATCCAATGACTTCAGCACACAGAGCTGGAGGAGGAGCCGATAACACCACGTCTCCACCCGCTCTCCGTCCCGCTGTAATGACACAGCGTGCAGGGAGGGAGGGCGGGAGCGGACGTGCGAGTGCATAGAGGGATAGCAGTAACCTTCCCCATGTGGGCGGATCTACGCCCACGAGACTCGGCCATCCCACTACGTGTTTGAGTGACAGGCAGCCAGGGGAGGGACCGGCTGTACAAGTCACTATCCATGTCACGCATCGCTCAGGGGGCACGGTGAATAAGGAGAGAGGAGAGGAGGGGGGGTGTGGAAAAACCAGTAATATGCATGCTGTGGGCAAGGGGACCGCCAGTAGGCGTCACCTAATGAGGCCAGAAATGGTGCTTTCGATCGCCCATGAATTTAAATAGAAAAATATCACAGCATATTGGCAGTATATTGCTGGAGACATGTACCGGAGTGTGGAAAACCAGGCACCAGGCATTTAGATATAATTTACACAGTCCAAGTATGCTGACGGCTAGATATGATAGTGACTACACTTGGATGTAGAGGAAAAAGAAGAAAAGGACAATCAAGTGAGTGAGGGCAAAGAGTAAAGAGTAAAGAGAAAAAAAGGGGGGGTAAAAAACCAACCAAAGGAAAACGGGGAAAATGAGAAAAATGTTGTTCAAAAAAGTCCTGGGTATCCCAGCTCTATGGGTCAAGAGTACATTTAAGGCATGAGGACATGATGGACGGGATAATAAAGATAGCAAAAACATGATGATAACATAATTTACAGTTAATTTAATCATTACATTTGAGGGATTTATATAGCAATAAAGCCACAATTTATATTTAAATATATAAAACAACCTTCCGTGTAACTGGAGGTTGTTTATTGCAAGTCATTTCAAACAAAATAATGTATTAGCTCACGGATCGACTACTAGGGTGCCAAAAAGGACAGATACCACAGAATGGACAACGTGTCGGGAAGCAAAATATTTTGTGTCTTCCCAACCCAGATAGGGGGATTCAATCTCATGAATCTCACATTGCCATTTCGAGAGCCGTCCATTTCAAAGCAGGTCAGATAAATGGACGGGTTCTAATTGGCTCCCTGTCCCAGTAGGAGGGGGAGGAAAAGGGGGGGCAGGGACCCAATCAAACCCATCTTCATCACAAAAATGGTTTAAAAGAGTTCATTTCGTTCAAACCAGGGAATACCGTAGCTCCCAATCGTTCTATCCATAGGCATTCACGCTGGAGTAGTGTTTTATCTCTATTCCCTCCTCGTGTATCTACGGGTATCACTTCTAAAACAAAAAACTTTATGACATTGGAGTTGAATCTATGATAGAGCCCTATGTGTCGGCCAATAGTTGTTAATTTGCCATTGGTTGAATAGTACAAGTGATCTCCTATGCGTTGGCGCAATTCCCTTATAGTTTTTCCTACATAGAAGGCATGGCATTCACAGGTAATAAGATAAATTACTCCAGTGGTGCCACAATCTACTGAAAAATGTGGGGCAAATAGTTCCCCATTGGGTAGAGTGTGTTTGTGACCCGAAAGTATCCACGGGCAGCGAGAGCAAGATCCACATCTTGATGTGCCCCTGGGGCCTCCTGTTTTAACTTTAGGTGGCCTGTAATGGCTGCTTGTCAGGCGGCTTTTAAGAGCATTAGCTCTACGGAAAACTAATTCAGGGGTAGCACGTACATGTTTGTGAAGAATAGGATGGTCACTCAGTATGTGCCAATGTTTGCTCAAAATTGACCGTAATTGGTCATGATGTGCGGAAAATTTTGTGATCACCTTCGCTGTGTGGGGTCTATTCGCTCAAGGTGTTTGAAATAACAAAGAAGATCTCCTTCGGGTCTTAGCCCTATTGAATGCTCTTCTGAGGGTTGATCGAGTATACCCTCTCAAGAGAAGGCGTTCCCGTAATGCATTAGCCTGGGTACAGAAATCTGCATCTATAGTGCAGTTTCTCCGCAGGCGTAGGTATTGTGCGTAGGGTATACTTTGTATAAGCGAGTGTGGATGAGCACTGGAGGCATGTAGAAGGGTGTTCCCGGCCGTAGGTTTACGAAAGAGATCAGTGATAATCGTACCATCTACATTCTTGATGACTGTCAGATCCAGATAGGGGATCCGAGAGTCATCAGAAGTGTATGTAAAAAATAAGTTATCAGTATTTTGGTTAAGTAAATCAATGAATTCCCGCAATAATTGGTTAGTGCCTGTCCAAATCATAAACACGTCGTCTATGAAACGATACCAACATATGACATGTTGGAGGTAGGTCTCGTGTTCCTCACTAGAAAAGATCTTACGTTCCCAGGCGCCTAAGAATAAATTAGCGTACGAGGGTGCACAGGAAGTGCCCATGGCCACTCCCTGGCTTTGTAAAAAGTATTGGTTGTCAAACAAAAAATAATTTCTAGTGAGGATAAAAGTGAGAAGTTTGATAATAAATTCATTGTGGGGCCACAGTGTATGTTCCTCCTTCATCAGAAAGGATCTGGCCGTCCGTACTCCCTGCTCGTGGGGGATGCTGGAGTACAAAGCCTCCACATCAATAGCCACGAGCAGGGAGTCCGGAGGGACCTGGATCCCCTCCAGATGGCATAGGAGGTCTGAGGTATCACGGATATATGATGGAAGGCTTTGCACATGGGAAATTAAGAAATGATCCACAAATTTGCTGGCATGGTCTGTCAATGACCCAATTCCAGAAACGATTGGGCGACCGGGAGGTCGCACCAGACGTTTGTGTGTTTTGGGCAATGTGTAGAAAGTAGGGGTTCGAGGGTATTTGGGAATCAAGAAGTTCAATGTCTCCTTGTCTATGAGGCCGTCCCAGAAGGCTCCAGTACAGATGTCAATGAATTCATTAACATATGACTGGATATTATCCGCTGTGATGGACTCATACCACGTGGTGTTGTCCAATACATCATGACACATGGATAGATATTGGTCATGTGTCATGATTACAATATTGCCGCCTTTATCAGCCAGTTTGATGACTACATCACTGCGTTTTTGTAATGATAGTAAAGCTTGTTGTTGACATGAGGTCAAATTGGGGTGGAAGGGTTGCCATCGACTCCGTTTCAGATCCTTGATGGTCTGCTGTAGGAAAGACCAGATGGCCGGGCAGGTCATTAGATCAGGAAATTTATTGGAACTGGGCTTAAATTTTTTGAGATGATTAAGGCCTGGAATAATTGTTTCAATCGGTGTAACCGGAGGTGCGCCAATCCCCTCAACGACGCCGCCAGCCAGAAACAATTAAAGATTTATACCTTTTTTCTCGTAATTTAACTTTCAAATTTATTTTTGATAAAGACCGTCAGAATCTTGCATTAGAACGTGAACTCACTGAACGTACCAAGGACTTCACAATGAGGGAATTCAGGGCATTAAGAGATTTGATGCTACTGTATGATGAGGGTAGCACCGATGACCCTCCGACGCCCCCGGCTGGCGGCGTCGTTGAGGGGATTGGCGCACCTCCGGTTACACCGATTGAAACAATTATTCCAGGCCCTAATCATCTCAAAAAATTTAAGCCCAGTTCCAATAAATTTCCTGATCTAATGACCTGCCCGGCCATCTGGTCTTTCCTACAGCAGACCATCAAGGATCTGAAACGGAGTCGATGGCAACCCTTCCACCCCAATTTGACCTCATGTCAACAACAAGCTTTACTATCATTACAAAAACGCAGTGATGTAGTCATCAAACCGGCTGATAAAGGCGGCAATATTGTAATCATGACACATGACCAATATCTATCCATGTGTCATGATGTATTGGACAACACCACGTGGTATGAGTCCATCACAGCGTATAATATCCAGTCATATGTTAATGAATTCATTGACATCTGTACTGGAGCCTTCTGGGACGGCCTCATAGACAAGGAGACATTGAACTTCTTGATTCCCAAATACCCTCGAACCCCTACTTTCTACACATTGCCCAAAACACACAAACGTCTGGTTAGACCTCCCGGTCGCCCAATCGTTTCTGGAATTGGGTCATTGACAGACCATGCCAGCAAATTTGTGGATCATTTCTTAATTTCCCATGTGCAAAGCCTTCCATCATATATCCGTGATACCTCAGACCTCCTATGCCATCTGGAGGGGATCCAGGTCCCTCCGGACTCCCTGCTCGTGGCTATTGATGTGGAGGCTTTGTACTCCAGCATCCCCCACGAGCAGGGAGTACGGACGGCCAGATCCTTTCTGATGGAGGAGGAACATACATTGTGGCCCCGCAATGAATTTATTATCAAACTTCTCACTTTTATCCTCACTAGAAATTATTTTTTGTTTGACAACCAATACTTTTTACAAAGCCAGGGAGTGGCCATGGGCACTTCCTGTGCACCCTCGTACGCTAATTTATTCTTAGGCGCCTGGGAACGTAAGATCTTTTCTAGTGAGGAACACGAGACCTACCTCCAACATGTCATATGTTGGTATCGTTTCATAGACGACGTGTTTATGATTTGGACAGGCACTAACCAATTATTGCGGGAATTCATTGATTTACTTAACCAAAATACTGATAACTTATTTTTTACATACACTTCTGATGACTCTCGGATCCCCTATCTGGATCTGACAGTCATCAAGAATGTAGATGGTACGATTATCACTGATCTCTTTCGTAAACCTACGGCCGGGAACACCCTTTTACATGCCTCCAGTGCTCATCCACACTCGCTTATACAAAGTATACCCTACGCACAATACCTACGCCTGCGGAGAAACTGCACTATAGATGCAGATTTCTGTACCCAGGCTAATGCATTACGGGAACGCCTTCTCTTGAGAGGGTATACTCGATCAACCCTCAGAAGAGCATTCAATAGGGCTAAGACCCGAAGGAGATCTTCTTTGTTATTTCAAACACCTTGAGCGAATAGACCCCACACAGCGAAGGTGATCACAAAATTTTCCGCACATCATGACCAATTACGGTCAATTTTGAGCAAACATTGGCACATACTGAGTGACCATCCTATTCTTCACAAACATGTACGTGCTACCCCTGAATTAGTTTTCCGTAGAGCTAATGCTCTTAAAAGCCGCCTGACAAGCAGCCATTACAGGCCACCTAAAGTTAAAACAGGAGGCCCCAGGGGCACATCAAGATGTGGATCTTGCTCTCGCTGCCCGTGGATACTTTCGGGTCACAAACACACTCTACCCAATGGGGAACTATTTGCCCCACATTTTTCAGTAGATTGTGGCACCACTGGAGTAATTTATCTTATGACCTGTGAATGCCATGCCTTCTATGTAGGAAAAACTATAAGGGAATTGCGCCAACGCATAGGAGATCACTTGTACTATTCAACCAATGGCAAATTAACAACTATTGGCCGACACATAGGGCTCTATCATAGATTCAACTCCAATGTCATAAAGTTTTTTGTTTTAGAAGTGATACCCGTAGATACACGAGGAGGGAATAGAGATAAAACACTACTCCAGCGTGAATGCCTATGGATAGAACGATTGGGAGCTACGGTATTCCCTGGTTTGAACGAAATGAACTCTTTTAAACCATTTTTGTGATGAAGATGGGTTTGATTGGGTCCCTGCCCCCCCTTTTCCTCCCCCTCCTACTGGGACAGGGAGCCAATTAGAACCCGTCCATTTATCCGACCTGCTTTGACATGGACGGCTCTCGAAATGGCAATGTGAGATTCATGAGATTGAATCCCCCTATCTGGGTTGGGAAGACACAAAATATTTTGCTTCCTGACACGTTGTCCATTCCGTGGTATCTGTCCTTTTTGGCACCCTAGTAGTCGATCCGTGAGCTAATACATTATTTTGTTTGAAATGACTTGCAATAAACAACCTCCAGTTACACGGAAGGTTGTTTTATATATTTAAATATAAATTGTGGCTTTATTGCAATGTAATGATTAAATTAACTGTAAATTATGTTATCATCATTAATGTTTTTGCTATCTTTATTATCCCGTCCATCATGTCCTCATGCCTTAAATGTACTCTTGACCCATAGAGCTGGGATACCCAGGACTTTTTTGAACAACATTTTTCTCATTTTCCCCGTTTTCCTTTGGTTGGTTTTTTACCCCCCCCTTTTTTTTCTTTACTCTTTACTCTTTGCCCTCACTCACTTGATTGTCCTTTTCTTCTTTTTCCTCTACATCCAAGTGTAGTCACTATCATATCTAGCCGTCAGCATACTTGGACTGTGTAAATTATATCTAAATGCCTGGTGCCTGGTTTTCCACACTCCGGTACATGTCTCCAGCAATATACTGCCAATATGCTGTGATATTTTTCTATTTAAATTCATGGGCGATCGAAAGCACCATTTCTGGCCTCATTAGGTGACGCCTACCGGCGGTCCCCTTGCCCACAGCATGCATATTACTGGTTTTTCCACACCCCCCCTCCTCTCCTCTCTCCTTATTCACCGTGCCCCCTGAGCGATGCGTGACATGGATAGTGACTTGTACAGCCGGTCCCTCCCCTGGCTGCCTGTCACTCAAACACGTAGTGGGATGGCCGAGTCTCGTGGGCGTAGATCCGCCCACATGGGGAAGGTTACTGCTATCCCTCTATGCACTCGCACGTCCGCTCCCGCCCTCCCTCCCTGCATGCTGTGTCATTACAGCGGGACGGAGAGCGGGTGGAGACGTGGTGTTATCGGCTCCTCCTCCAGCTCTGTGTGCTGAAGTCATTGGATGACTAAAGCACGTGACCTGGGTCCCTCGCCGCTCAGAGAGACAGCCAGCCTCTTTGTAAACCCGCCCCTACACACGTCAGTGCGTACCTGCCTTCAGGACGCACCTGATTGAGACGCATATGGGGAGGTATATAGCTGCAGTCCTCAGCTGGAGACAATGCACCAGAGCCAGGTCCCAGGACATACACACTACTCCAACTACCAAAAGTAAGTACATGGCTACCTTTATAGAGGGGGTATCACCCCCATCCAACACTGGATTATTTAACATAGACACTGATTATCTGATAATTGTTTGCTATTATTATTTTTCCAGGCTCACCTGAAGGTTATTCCCACTGACTGGTAACTAATATATTACCAGCCTCCTGCATTGGCCTCCTTACCAGGCCATTATTGTGAGCACTCCCTGTTTTACAGGACGTCTATGTCCTGGGACCCATTATTACCCCTCTAATCTTTAAAGGCCCTATTGGGCATACCGGTATGGAGATATATTTTAGATTCTCCACTACCCTTTCACGGGAACTGGATTTTAGGTTCCTTTATTTGCACCACTGTATTTTTCAACTACACACTGGGTGGAATCCTCAGTCACTTTGAGCTTGTTTGATCCTTTCACCATATCTGCATCGGCACCTTCCAACCTAGATTTTCTAGGATGGATCTTGATGGCACTTTACTTTATTATATTTTTTCCCCCCTTCCCCTCCCCCTCCCCCCCTTCCCCCCCCTTTTCCTTGTCAATTCCTCCCGATACTTTCCCTTCCCCCTGTTTTTTCCCCCCTCTCTCCTTTTTTCTCTTTTTTCTTTTCTTTCTTTCTCCCTCCCCCCCCCTTTTCCCCCCCCCCTTCCTTGTGCCCACTTCCCATCCAAATATTCCCTTTTACTTTCCCCTGGCTTTCCCTCTTTTCCCCCCTCCCCCACTTCGCACACCCCCCCTTTTTATTTTCCTCCCCCCCCCCCTCCCCCCACCTTTTTTCTGGTTTTTCTCTTTCTTTCACATTTTACTCACTTTCAGTTGGGGTGGCATCTACTATACTATACTACCTTTTGTAGCACACTGCATATATGCACCAACTGTCCTCTATAAGTAATTTCTGGATTGTATCTGGACCTAACTTTTCTTTTAGGTCACAGTCTTTAATATCACTGCATGCACTCTGCATCCGCGGAAGTTCCTTCACAAACTGATCCCCCTTCTTCTCCCTTTCTTGTATATTCTCATATATACATATTCAACTTACCATATATTGTTGTTTTATCCAGGTCTGTTCTATTAGACTTGGTCATAATTCTTATGCACTTATCGTTCAACCGGGACCCGCTCTCTGGGAACAAGAGACTTTGTGCCTCTAGGTATGAGACATGTTTGGACATAAAAATCCCCTTGGATATTACAGTATGTACCGGGCAGTCTTTTTACACAAAAGACCCCCGCTACTAATAACAAATTGTGTTGTTTTTAATATACCTGATGTTTGTTTTATGTTGTGTTTTTAGACCGTCTCCTGACGAAGCGAAAGCGAAACTAGTCGAGACTCGAGACTTATGGTTTCATGATTTCAATTGCTTCACCGATATTTACCCCGTCTGCTAAATGGGGATTGCACAACCGGTGACCTGATTGTGGTCAAGTTTGTATTTTTTGTAATGTCTGTATATTTTGTGTAATTTTATTCTTGTCTTGAATGTTTATTTGTTAATAAATACTTTCATAAATATGAATTATCCAGGTTTCCAAACCTAATTATTAAGTACCGGTATAGTCCTCCCTGCCCACATTGCTTCATTGGTTTCTCGGGGTTAGTTGGGGAATCCTTGAGACCCCTCTATTTGTCTATGTACTATACAAAGCTTCAGGAAGACATGGATCCTTCCTCAAATTCCAGGAAGAGATCATCACAGCCCTTTTGTATCCAGAAGGTGCTGTGGCCCAATTTCCCAATCCAGAAGCAGTGAGCTGGCTGCATGAGGCATTTTACGGATTTTCTCCCTGGTACCCCTATGCAAAGAGCACCCCAAAATAGATGTTGTGTCTGTAGCAAACGCGGATATAGGCGGAACACTCCTGTCCTGGCCAACACGGTCTCTGCATCCAGGACTGTTTCCATCCATACCACACACTAGTGGATTATTAGTATTTGGTACAGGACAGCACAGTCTATGGCATACATGCACACAGGGTCTCAAAAGATGTTAGACGACTATCGCATTTTGAGAGACCTTAGCCTGGAACGTTAAAAGTTTTTTATTATTACAAAAAAAACACAAATAGTATTTGTTTTATTGAGTTAATATTCAGTTTTACTATACTTTATACTATACTGTAATGTTTTATTGTTACTGTTTTTTTTATTGTTAACGATTTTTTTTATTGTAAACAAATTGTGTGCTTTGCAGGTAGCCAATCTACTGTATATACTGCTATATTGTAATGTTTTATTGTTACTATGTTTTATTGTTAACTATAATCTGCTTTTCAGGTATGCCATTCAGTTGCAGCACTGATTTGTTTATTCAGACAGCAACATGGTTTGCTCTCAACGTACGTAAATCAGTGACTACAGCGTTTTAAGAGGTGATTTAATCACCACAGTTAAAAAAAAAAAGCATACCGCATTTTTTGCACCATAAGGCCTCGTACACACGGACGGACTGTCCGCTGAAAAAGGTCCGCCGGACCGTTTTTAGCGGACATGTCCGCCCGGAGATTTCTGTCTGATGGTTGTACACACCATCAGACAGAAATCCGCGCGTACACGGATCCGCGGTGACGTGGCCGCGCAGTCGCCGCGATGATTACGCCGCGACGTGCACGGCCCTGGAAGGTCAATGCTTCCACGCATGCGTCGAATCACTTTGACGCATGCGAGGGATGGCGGCCGAGCGGACATGTACGGTGAGTCTGTACAGACGACCGAACATGTCCGACGGACAGGCTTCCAGCGGACATGTTTCTTAGCATGCTAAGAAACATTTGTCCGCTGGAAAATGGTCGGCTGGACAGCCGTACACATGACCGAACATGTCTGCTGAAACTGGTCCGCGGACCAGTTTCAGCAGACAAGTTCGGTCCTGTGTACGGGGCCTTAGATGCACCCCCCCCTCCAAAAAAATAGGGGAAAGTTTCCCTGTGTCTTATGGAGCGAATACTGTGCAGGCTCCGCCCCCTGTCACTGCCACCGTGTCAGAATACAGACACTTGGCTTCTCTGTGGAAGAGAGAGAGGACAGGATGTGAGGCAGGTCCTTGCAGGGGCATACCAAGTGGAGCGGGGGGAGGCGGTCTGCCCCAGGTGCCAAAACATGTGGGGTGTCAGCAGCGTTGCTATAATGGTGCGCTTCACACCCAGGTGAGTTGACACCCGCAAGATGTGACACCATCCCGCGAGCGTCAAGAGCCCTGGCTGGTTTTTGTTTTTCAACTGGAACACCCCCGGCGCTGTGGTCTGGTCCAGCCTCACTTTCTGCCTCTCTCCACTGGCTGCGGGACATACTAAAATGAATGACAGAATGGAATGCCCATAGACTTTAACTGCTGCTGCAAACTATGTCCTTAGTCCTCCTTAGCTGCTGTCCAGGTGTATCTGATGCTGAGAGCCAGCCAGAGGGGATGTGCATTGTAACGGCAGTGTCCTCCATTGCCTGAGGTGAGCTGGTGCTAAGGGGGGGGGGGGGGGTGGGAAGTGTGGGCTGGCATGGTATCCACTGTCCATCACCTGAGCTGTTGTGATAGAAGAGGCTGAAGGGGTGTTTGTGTCTGCCCTGCCACCGTGAGCTCATCTGGGAGGGGGGAGGTTGCTGTGTGTCCACCACCACCCAGGTATAGTGTAGCTGAGCTGATTTGATAGGGGAGCTGGTATTACTGTGTCCACCAGCCACCTATAGTAGAAATATAATATTAAATATTTTAGTACATCATTTGGTTCAGAATATTTTTTTTCACGTTTTCCTCCTCTAAAACCTGGGTGCGTCTTATGGTCAGGTGCGTCTTATGGAGCGAAAAATACGGTATATGCCGAAGCACTGGGGCTGGGGTGGACAGAGGGCGGGGTGGCCTCTATATATATTGATATATATATATATATATATATATATATATATATATATATTTTTTTCACTTTTCTTGGCAGAGATTTCTTCATTCACATCGATCAATGTGAATGGAGGAATCTGTTAGGTTTCCTTTTTTTCGTTCAGCCCAGGGGTGAACAAAAAAAATAAAGAACATTTCATTTAAGTCCATCATTAGAAGTGGGAGGATGCAGGGCGCAATAATCTAATGGTGGGTATACCACCCACTTTTTCTGGCAGAGATTTCTTCATCCACATCAATCAATGTAAATGAAGGAATCTGTTAGGCTGTGTGAAAAAAAGGAACATTACCATATATGCCCAACAAGGACCAGCAATGTACTGGTAAGTGGTTATACTGGGATAATGCCTGCAGGTTTAGGCATCATCTTGGTATTGTGTTTTTCGGTGGGTGATCGGCTTTTATGTAAAAGCAATCCTAGGGGCTAAATAGCTACTAGACTGCTTCTTTTAATTATTCGATTTTGCTTGCAGCAAAAATATCAATAAACAATTCAAAATGCATGCCGGTAAAAAGTGGTACAAAAAAGACAAAATCACATAAACTAACCAGTATCAGGTCACAAGTAGCCAGATTCAGAAAGACTTACGCCGGCGTATCTACAGATACGCGGCGTAAGTGTAAATGTGTGCCGTCGTATCTATGCGCCGTACCCACAGAATGAAATCCGCCTGAAAATAGGCTTCCTCTGACCGATTAAACTTTCCTACGCCGGAGTGTCGTGGGCGCATATTTACACTCGATGCATCTTGCGCTCACATTGATTTCCTATTCAAATATGCAAATGAGGGAGATACGCCGATTGACGCATGTACGTGCACCCGATGCAGGCTACGCGCGGTGCGCGTAAGTCGTACGTCCGGCCTAAAGTTATTTCATCAAAAAGCTGGTTTATCTCTGCACCAGACGTGCACAGGTCAGCTGGAGAGCAGCTACAGCAGCACCGTTACGGACGAGCTGAGGAAGCTGAGCAACCCCACTTGCAGGACAACACATCTGTGTGCCAACATGCCAGGGGAAGCCGTGGTCCTAGCACTACTAATGGGTCCACGACTCGTAGGAGGGCACGGGAGAGGATATACCGCACACGCATGGATGTCTTTGGCATGGGAGATTCAGAGGTGTATCGCATCTTCAGATTCAGCCCTGATGCCATCCTAGAATTAGCCACAACCCTGCATGATGACATCACTAGCAAGACACATCATTCACATGCAGTGCAGCCACTGGTCAAGGTACTGGCAACACTGCATTTCCTCACCAGTGGATCTTTTCAGCGTACAAGTGGAGTTGTGGCTGGGATGTCACAATCCACCATGAGCAGATGTGTGCACCAGGTTGTCCCCGCAATCCTCAAACACATGTCCCACCACTTCATCAGACCCACCCATGCAGGATTTCTTCATGATTGCAGGATTCCCACGCACCGTGGGGGCCATTGATTGCACACATGTGCCACAGAGCACATATACCGCAATCGGAAGCAGTGGCATTCCATCAACGTACAGGTGATAGCCGATGTCCAATGCCTCATATGGCACGTCCGTGCCAAACACCCAGGGTCCAGCCACGACAGCTACATATACCATCAAAGCAACATCCCAACAGAATTTGAACAGAACGTTTACAGGGACAGCTGGCTGGTTGGTGAGTGACATGGGTGTCAGGCATGACTATCCGACCCCATGATGCAGACATTACGAGGAGCACATGCATGACTAACATCCTCCTGTCTTTTCCCTTCCAGGTGACTCTGCATATGCACTTGGACCCCATCTCATGACTCCATACCGGAATCCCCAAACCAGAGGAGAGATAAACTACAATGCTGCACACATACGTACCCGTGCAGTGGTGGAACGCACATTTGGGCTCCTGAAGTCCCGTTTCCGATGCCTGGATAAGTCCGGGGGGACCCTGTTGTATTCCCCAAACTTTGTGTGCCAGATCATCGTGCATGTTGCATTCTGCACAACTACGCCATGAGAAAGGGCCTGGAGATTGACCTACATGATGACCTGACCCCCGAACCAGACATTCCCCCCTAACTGAGGCTATCCCATCTGCTGAGGGATCAGCAGTCAGGAGATGCCTCACAGTAGACATCTTTGAACATTAAACATACACATTCATCATGGCACACGGACAATGCACGAATGCACACCACTGTGGTCCCTAGCTAACACACACCACATCCACTTCACATTGGATTAGCCCAAGTCCACCATGCAGGACTTGGGAGCAGCAACGCCGCGCCAAGGCCCCAATTATGTCGCTGTCCATTCATACCACATTCACATGGTCGTGGGGATAACTTCTCCCCGACGACCCAGGGTGACACCCCTTACTGGCAGGAGTGTCACCCCCACATTCACACACCAGTCACACTGTAGCCTGCACTACTGACCGTTTGCAGTAAAAAAAAAAAGGCTCATGACCTGAGCATAAATCAAATCCAAAAACTCATATCCTGAGCACAAAAAAAAAAAACATATTCTGAGCACAATAAAAAATAAACGGCACTCATTTGGCCTGACGGGGGCTGCACCTGGTGGCACCTCTCTGGCTCCTCAGCTGCCTGGGGGGAGCCTCGGGTGGGGGGGTGTGACATCTGGAGGTGGCTCACTCCTGGCAGGTGATGGCTGCCTGCCCTCCAAGGCCACGGCAATGTGGCTCAGGAAATGATTGGTCTGAGCCTGCATCCTCAGCTGGCGGTTGATGTTGTGCCGCTGGTTGTGCTGCCTCTGCCTCCCCTCCTCCTGGATGGCAGCCGTGTTGGCCTGGACCACCCCAGTAAGGGTCTGAACCTCTGCCACAAGGTTAGCTGTGGTGGCCTGCAGCTCCCCAAGGCAGGCGACCCCTGCAGCGCTATTTGCGATGACATCTTGCACTGCATCCCAAATCTGTGCCGTGTTGTTAGCCACCCGGTGCAGGTGCCCGGCTACTTCCCCCATATGCTGGGTCTGCCAGGCTTGGTCCCTTGCCATTTGGTCATGCACGTAATCAGGGACACCCCTGGTCTTACGTGTCGCCTTCCTGGGGGCAGAGGATGTTTGGGACTGGCTAGATGGTGAGGCCCTTGAGGGGCTTTCCCTGCTGGGGGCTGAGCCAGAGGGGCTTCCCCTGATGGGGGGGAGGTGTGAGAGGGCACAGGCACAACAGAGGCCTCCTCTATATAGAGGCAACCCTGATTCAGGGTCACCGTCTCCTCCTCAACCACCTCTTGAGGATGTGGCCACTCCCCTCCACCGAAGGATCTGGGCTTCCTTGGGGGTCCGACTGAGGATGTTCCGGGGAAGATGGCATGGGATGGCCACCGGCAGCAGATGGCCCCGCTCCCTCCTGCACATCTGTGGATGACACAAAGCAGTCACATGTTGGTGGACCCACACACTTGTCCTTTATTAATAAAAAAAAAAAACTCCAGCGGTGATAATCCACTCGTTCCCGGCTTCCTGCTCCAACGTTGTCCCGATCCTGCGATGGCTGCGGGTGATCTCCAGCAATGAGAAGATCGAGCGACGGCCGGGTGATCTCCGCTCCAGCGATGAGAAGATCCATCCGGAGCGCAGCATCCCCGACCTCCTCTCAGCGCTGGACACAGCCCAGCGAATGACGTGCTGGAGCTGTGACATTACTTATATAGAGGAGGCAGGGCCACCCATCACGTGACCCCGCACCCTCTGACGTACCTTCTGCTACGTCACTGGGGAAGCCCAGGAAGAGGGAAGCCGGGCTTCCCCAGTGCCGTAGCAAAGGGTACGTCAGAGGGTGCGGGGTCACGTGACGGGTGGCCCTGCCTCCTCTATATAAGTAATGTCACAGCTTCAGCGCGCCATTCGCTGGGCTGTGTCCAGCGCTGAGAGGAGGTCGGGGATGCTGCGCTCCGGATGGATCTTCTCATCGCTGGAGCGGAGATCACCCGGCCGTCGCTCGATCTTCTCATCGCTGGAGATCACCCGCAGCCGTCGCAGGATCGGGACAACGTTGGAGCAGGAAGCCGGGAACCCAAAGTCCGTACCGAACCCGAACTTTACAGTTCGGGTTCGCTCAACCCTAGTGGGTGGTAGAAACATAAGCAAGCTTTGGTCTGCCTATAACACTATGCTCATATCTGAAAATGTACAGGACAAAAGCCTCAAATAATAAGTTAAAGAACAGAGTAAAAATATAGGACTCTGAATAAATAACAAGTAAAAACTGGCAAAAAGATGGAACCTCAACTAAAATAAAGTTATTACAACAGAAAAGACAAGTAACTTCAAAGTCAGTGGTGAAAACATAGAAATGGTACACTGCTTCTACCTCGTTGTATCAATTATTAACGATAAAGGATCCAGCAGTCAGGAAATATGCTACAGACTAGCCTTTGGAAGAGCTAGTATGAAAGATCTTCAAAAGTACATAAGTACAAAGATCAGAACTCAAAAAAAGCTATGCTATTTTCTGTCACTCTCTATGGATATGAAAGCTGGACATGAAGAAGCAAGACAAAAAAAGTACTGTGCCTTCGAACTTTGATGTTGATGAAGAATATAATGTATTGTAAAAGCAAACAAACAAACAGTGGATTATTCAACAAGCCAAGTCCAACCCTTCACTATAAGCCTCTATGACTAAGGCTTGTCTTATTTTTAACATATGAGAACAATCAATTCACCAAAAAAAATGCAATCATGCTATCAAAAGTTAAAGAAGAAAATAAGGTGGATGGATACATTAACCACTTAACCCCCGGACCATTATGCAGGTAAAGGACCAGGCCATATTTTTTCGATTCGGCACTGCGTCGCTTTAACTGACAATTGCGTGGTCATGCGACGTGGCTCCCAAACAAAATAGAGCTTTCTTTTGGTGGTATTTGATCATCTCTGCGGTTCTTATTTTTTGCGCTATAAACAAAAATAGAGCGACAATTTTAAAAAAAATTCAATATTTTTTCATTTTGCTATAATAAATATCCCCAAAAAATATATATAAAAAAAAATGTTTTCCTCAGTTTAGGCCGATACGTATTCTTCTACATATTTTTGGTAAAAAATCGCAATAAGCGTTTATTGATTGGTTTGCGCAAAAGTTATAGCGTTTACAAAATAGGGGATAGTTTTATGGCATTTTTATGGCGACATTATGGCGGACACATCGGACACTTTTGACACATTTTTGGGACCATTGTTATTTTCACAGTGTAAAGTGCTATAAAAATGCACTGATTACTGTAAAAATGTCACTGGCAGTGAAGGGGTTAACCAGGAGGGGGCACTGTAGGGATTAAGTGTGCCCTAAGGGAGTGTTCTTACTGTGGGGGCGTGGCTGTGCGTGTGACGTCACTGATCGTCGTTCCCTTGCACAGGGAACAGACGATCAGTGACAGCCACACTAGGAAGCACGGGGAGAGGTTTGTTTACACTTACCTGTCCCAGTTCTTCCTCTCTGTGACCCGATCGAGGGACACCGGCGGCGATCGGGTCCACGGGTCCCACGGTCACGGAGGACAGGACCGGGTCACGAGCGAGCCGCCAGCTGGGCTTTTTAAAGGAGACGTACCGGTACGTCCATATGCCCAGCCGTGCCATTCTGCCAACATAAATAGTCGTGCGGCGGTCCTTAAGAGGTTAAATTATATAAACATGTTGTTACAAACATATAAAGTAGCAAAGCTTTGTTTATTCATTTTTGGATAGAGCTGGGGAGGGTTAAATCGGCTGTCATTTGTTTTACTATCTATGACTATTAGTGTGATGTTCCATTACTTCTTGTCCTGTGGACTGAACAGGAAATTAGAGAATATCTTTCTAGTGTAATGGAAATTCTCACAGTTGTCACAGAAGCAAGTGTCCCAGTTGGAAGATTTTCATCTTGTAGCAGTTACTTCTCCAGACTGATCTAATTTATTAGGGGACAGCTGTCACCCCCCCTTTCTCTCTTCACACACAGACTCTCAGAACTGCTTGTTTGTAAACTCCCTATTGGAGGTTGTCTGTAAACTCCCTATTGGAAGAGCCTAAGTCAATCATCAGACAGCAGCAAAGGACTGTGGGGGAGGAGATAAAAAGCCAGAGGAACTAGGCCAGAGCCTCTTTGTGACTGTACCCCATCAGGAGAGCATCTCCTGCACTCTATGTGTGTGTGGAATAGCGGCCTACTAAGGGGCACACAGCCTGCAACTCCAGCCCAGAGGAACAGATTGTTCATGCAGCTCCAGCCCAGAGGAACAGACTGTCCATGCTAAAGAAGGACACCCTGCAACAGCTCAAGGACTGAATGCCACTGCGACACACCTGCATCTAAGATCGATTGATCGATCAGACCGCTGACTGTGTACAGGATTTGATAAGGGGTCTTTGCCCAGGAACCTTTAATGCTTTTCATAGCATCCAAATATTGTCCACAGAGCTCCTAGTTTGCTGGTGAAGATAATAAAACACAAAGCTTTGCTTCCAGGACTTTGCCATGGTTGCTCTTAAAGGGGACACACCACAGGTATTGAGATTATTGCACTGGGTGTGTACTAGAGGTATCGTAGGCTGGCCTGGGGTTCCCCTTTATTGTTACCTATTGCTTTCATTGTTTGCATAGTGTTCCTGACTGTTTTCTTTAAACTGTTTCAACCAAGTCCTGGGTACTTACACAGGTCCTGGCTGACTAATGTTAACCTGAATTTTACTTTTCTTCAAGTAAACTACAAGAAGAACTCTGTGTTGAGGTATTCCATTAATCACATTGCTAGGTGTGCTAGAGGGGCTGGGACAGTTCATTGGGGTTGAAAGGCAGAGTAGCAGACTGATAAACCAGCATTCGGTTGGAGGAAAACCACCTGACTTTCAGAAGACAGATCAAAACTCTGCTCTTTTGATGTCATGAGACACGAACAACTAGCGCCCAGAAGCGATTCAGTTCGCATGTGCCGCACTTTATAAGTTTTTCATTCATTCATAAACAAAAGAAGCTCCCTCGGGGGTTTGCTACAATCTTATTCCTATTCTGGTGGCAACCTAAACTTTTGGATTTACCCTCATATTCAATTTTAGTGACAATGGTGTTGATCAGGAAAATTTGACAGAGACAGCAATAAAATCCTAACAATAACTCTAACCCCTCACCACTCTATCCAAACCAAAAAAGTTTTAACTTTGGATATACTATAAAAACCAATTAGAGGATGGATCATTATGGAAAATCATGCAATCCATGCAATTATGAGTAATGACAGAGTGAGCAGATTGGCGCTGCCTAAAGATATATTATTTAACCACTTCAATACTGGGCACTTTTACCACCTTCTTGCCCAGGCCAATATTCAGCTTTCAGCGATGTCACACGTTGAATGAAAAATGCACGGTCATGCAACACATAACACATTTTTATAATTTTTTCACACAAATAGAGCTTTCTTTTGGTGGTACAGTATTTAATCACCACTGTTTTTTTTGCTAATTAAACGAAAAAAGACTGAAATTCGTTTTTTAAACATATTTTTCTTTGTTTCTGTTATACAAGTTTGCAAATAAATACACTTTCTTTATGAATTTAGGTCAAAATGTATTCTATTACATTTCTTTGGTGAAAATAATCCAAATCAGTGTACATTTATTTATCTGTAGGAAAGTTCTAGAGTCCACAAACGATGGCACATGGAAAAAGATCAATCCTGATGTACTGACAGCCTCTGTACTAATTCTTGAGGCCCAAAAATGCCAGAGCAGTTCAAAATACCCCCCATATGACTCCTTTTTGGAAAGCAGATAGTCCAAGGTATTTTGTATAAGGCATGATTAGTTTTTTGAAGTTGTAATTTTTTTGTATCATTTTTTTTTCTTTTTACATACTGTCCCAGATGCAGTGATCAGGGATAATATATATATATATATATATATATATATATATATATATATATATATATATATATTCTAAAAAATTTCTTTTTTATAAAACAATTTTCACACTGTGACCAGAGCAAAACAGTGTTACTATAGTAACACTTTACTACTCTGGGGAAGTTATCAGGATTTCTATTTTTTTTTTACTTATTATGATTGCTTATACCAGTGAATTTCAATGGTATAAGCAACAATTTTTACTGAATAAAAATTATTCATTCACTGTCTTTTGTTGCGATTGGGCAAAGCTAATCACATGGTACAGATGGGCTGTGATTGGCCCTACTTTGATCAATCACAGCTAGCAACACAATTGTATATAATGGATGGCATGAAAGAAAGCCATCCATAGTTAACAACTGTCAAACGATCTGCTGTGATAGATCACTGTGACCACTGTGACCAATCATCAGCTGAACAACAATGCTCTCGCCTGGCCATCATTTTACTATAGGCTGGACGGGAAGGTGTTAATTATAATGTGTTTTTAAAAATAATCAAATTCATAAAATAGTTTGGAATACTGAGTCAAAAATGTTTATATGCATGGACTAGATTTGTGTAATGTGGAGGGCACATTTATCCACCATGCTCAGATGCAGGAGCAGTACCTTTAACTCTGTTTCCTATAACTCCCTGCCTTTTTGGGCATGCCCAGGGAGTAAAAATCCTCAGCTTCCCTTGCACAGCAGCTCTGTGAGGCCACAATTGATGAGGCAGAGGTAGCTGCGCAAGTGATCTGTCACTCGATGAATATCCCTCACCTGTCAGAACCAGCCGGTCATGGCCTTAATAGTATGCAGATTCTCCAGAAGAACCAGCTATTGCAGGGAGATATTACATGGTATGTATAGGAGGGTGGTGGTGGAAAAAGTCACAGGGGGCTGTGCATTGGGCTATATATACTTCTGACTCTTAAACTATGTATGTTACATACACCTGACCCCTGCACTCTGTACATTACCCACTCCTGAACACAGTACTCTGTACTTTACACACCTAAGCCCTCCACTATATATGTTACCCAACCTGGACCCCTGCACTATATATGTTACATACTTCTGACCCCTGCACTCTGTAAGCAGGATCACGTTTTAACACCCCCTCACTATTCACACAATTTTGCTACACACATCGTTCACAGTAATTGGCTGCACCTTCCACTCCATTCCTACTCAATCCTCTATTTTCAAAAATTCTGATTTTCAAATGTTCATAGGTATGGTGATGAGTACCATTGTGTGTATAAACATACAGTATAATAGGCTACAGGGGTATCTAAGCTAGCTCCCAATGTCTCATCTTGTCTAGTTTCATATCACCTTTTGCTGCTCCTAGCTACAATAATTATTAGGCAAACAGTGTATGTATTTTATTTACAGCATCTTGAGGCATGCATTTTTATTTACCCACCTCTCTTCCACATTTGAATTTGTTAAAGAATATTAAAAATTTCAGAAAATCACATTTTTCCCTGGCACAATAGTGTGAATTATGATAATGGCAGCCAGCCACATAATGATCTGAGGATTTGTAGCATGTTTAGAATGCGAGCATCAATTATAATCAGGTTTAGTATTCCACACAAAGAATTCTTGCATTAGACCGTAATGCCCAGCTTGCAAACATTCACTTGCTTTACATTTCAGAAGGGAATTTCAAGACAGACATTTACAACCCAAGCTTCTGTTCAGCATTTCTCTGAATACAATGCAAAGCAGAAACTTATTTTAATTCATCCACGTTCACTGTTATGTTTTCTGGTGTAAACTTAACAAAGACAGGGCAGAATTGGTTAAAAAATAAATATTAAGAATGCAATGGCAGAAATACATTTACTGCTATTACTGATCCCTTCTAAAAATTTTAGTATTCTGATCCTCATTCTTCTCTGATTGGTTGATGACTTGTCTGAGTCAAATATTCAGGTCATGAGTTCTGACTAAACCAGTTACATATTGTATTTGGTTATCTTTAAAGCAGACCTGTTCTAAGGAAAATATATTTTCTGCCATTTCTGATCTCCTTTAGAACATGCTAGCTGGCTGACTGTGTATGGCTTCAATGCTTTCTGAGTTACTGATCAAAAACATGTGAGCAGAAGTCAACAGTGGCAGCCTTTATATTCCTCACCCAATTCAATTTTTTTATTTTTTTTAATGAAACACCAGCTGCATTTCTTACCTGAAATAATTAATTACCTGAGTCCAGTCTTTTTTCTTGACTGAAGGGTGGGGGGATCCTTCTTCAAGTGCCACTTTGAATGTCGCTGCTTGGTGATGCGGACACTTTTCTCTTGGCTTTAAGAAGTCCATCAGGTAGCTCCTTACAGGGTCCCGAAGACTTCAGTTTGGTGGTTTCATGATGTCACAGAGAAAGGAGTGTTAAGAAGATGGGTCAAGCCTAGACTGCAGTATTGGATCACAAGTACAGTATTTACTACCGGAAGATGCCATTACCATAAAAACTCCTAAGACCCATTTTAACTTATCTAAATCTCTCACCATGTGATGTTCTGCAGCAAAGGTCACATGGTGGAAGATTTAGGTAAGTTAAGATGGGTTTTAAGAGTATTTAGGTAATTGTGAAGCAGTAGGTGCATATTGGGATTAGGAGTTTCTTCTGTACCTGAAAATAGAGCATACACTTTACATGCTGGTACAATGTAAAGTATGCTGATATGGACAAGCATTACAATTACATTAACAGCATTACAAAGCAGATAACAATCTGTCCCTGATAAAGGGTGAAAACTCTGCGCCAAGTGAATAAATATATAATAGTAAAAAAAATAAGCTGCTCCCCTCAAAGAGTGAATGCTCCTAGTGATATGGGTAAAGGATAGGGGGCGCTAATAATTAATAAAAATAACAATGAAAATCATAGGACTGCACTCCTGAAGTCACTATTCCTTATTAAATAAACAAATGTGCACAAAACATTATCAAACAACATATAATTAAAAAATATTGTGAAATATCAATTAGTGCAAATAATATTTAGTCCCAATCTTAGGCACAAAAAAACATTATGATAATAAATCAAAGTCCATAAAACACCAAACGTCCATTCCGTGCTTGCTGTGATATACTGATAGAGAAGGGATCCTTCACCAAACTTGAATAAACACCCAAAGTGACTGGATAAGTAATCTTCTTACCAGAGCACATTGACTCCTTTACTCAAAAAGAGAGCTTATGCAGGATAATGCCTGCTCACATAGGCTGAAATGGAGATATTAGGTGACTTCCTCCTTAAAGGTCTCGGCCGGATATGAAATAACAATGGGAACATCCATAGCGTAATTTTGTTTATTAAAAAATGAGCAAAGATAAAACTTAGCCAAATGGCTACTCACGTTTAAAAGTGCCTATCCCGGCACTAGTGCTGCTGGCTCTAATCGGTAGTCTGGGGATCTGCCGTGCTCCCACCTCACAGGAACCAACAAACAGCAGGGCCGGAAATGACGTATGTAGCGTGACCAGGTACCGCCTCGACGTACGTTTCGCAATAACATCCTTCCTGAGGACACTTTTAAATGTGAGTAGCCATTTGGCTAAGTTTTATCTTTGCTCATTTTTTAATAAACTCATTTTTAAATAAACACATTTTTTAATAAAAATGTTTCCATTGTTTTTTCATATCCGGCCAAGACCTTTAAGGAGGAAGTCGCCTAATATTATATATTTCCATTTCAGCCTATGTGAGCAGACATTATCCTGCATAAGCTCTCATTGACTCTCTTTTTGAGTAAAGGAGTCAATGTGCTCTGGTAAGCAGATTACTTATACAGCCACTTTGGATGTTTATTCAAGTTTGGTGAAGGATCATTTCTCTATCAGTATATCACAGCAAGCACAGAATGGACGTTTGGTGTTTTCATGAACTTTTATTTATTATCATAATATTTTTTTGTGCTTAAGATTGGGACTGAATATTATTTGCACTAATTGATATTTCACAATATTTTTTGATTATATGTTGTTTGATAATGTTTTGTGCACATTTGTTTATTTGATAAGGATTAGTGACTTCAGGAGTACAGTCCTATGATTTTCATTGTTATTTTTATTAATTATTAGCGCCCCCTATCTTTTACCCATAACAATCTGTCTCTATCATGCATTGTGGTAGCATGCCCCATCCTCTGTGTATTTCCCCCGCTTTGAAGCTGCAGATGCTGCCACGATCCTAAATAAATGTCTGGAAAACTGGTTTGGATTTCAGTTTAATTGTGCGATTAAAATCCTGACATGAGAAATAATCTGTTTCTAGGTGAGAGGATACATGGGAAAAGGCAGCAAAGGGCTGACCAGTGGAGCTGCAGTATATAAATTGGAAAGCACCTCAACCAGACACTAGTTGCTGTTGGTAATGTAATACTTCACTACAAAGCCCTGGCCCAACTGTGTATACTTATTATTGTTGAATTGTAAAGCATAGTGATCAGTGAACCTGGTAAGACTGCCTTCGACCTGCGATACTTTCCCTGGTCTGAGAAAACCCCAAAAACTCAAGTACAGTAAATAGCTGCCTTAAGCACCAAACTGGGACCTATGCCAAAAGGGGAAGATGATAACATGTCTGAAATGTCACAGAACATATGTCCAGTAACTGGTAGTCCTGACACTTGTGACCGCCCCTGCATCCTCTAAATACCCCTCAACGTGGCCTTGAGAGGGTGAGCAGAAAAAATAGACAGACTATCAGGATTGTATAGGGACCTAAAATGCTGAATGCCTGACAGATACAATGT